>NC_141996.1:57949313-58249313 GCF_049901715.1 Pseudonaja textilis
GCAGTAACCAAAGTTAACCAATGATGGAGGATAACTAAAAATGTATATAAATGCAAGACTATACTCCAATAAAGATCATCATAATTCAGTTGTTCATAATCAAACAACTTGACTGCCTCGACATTACAACAATGGGGTGTGGTTTTCTTCTCAGTAGTTCCTTAATTTCATATTTTTATTAGTTTAACAAAATATAAAATACAAAAATACAAATACTGGAAAAATAGAGGAGGAAAAGGGGAAGAGGAAAAGAAAAAGAAAAGCATTGATTTCTGACTCCTTTTGGCACAGTAGAATAAGGTAATATACAACTTTTTAACTTTTACACATATATACTAGCCATTTTTGTAACAACAAACCTATCTAATCAGCAAAGCCCCAAATCAAAGGTTCATTTTTTCCATTTCATGCACAAAGTCCAAATGCAGTTTCCAAGTTAAAAACAAGATTAATTGTATTTTTTTCTTTAATCAAAGCAATCAATTTCACCATCTCTGCTAACTCCATCAACTTTTGCAGCCATTCATCCATTGTGAGAATCAAAGTATCCTTCCATTTCTATGCATGAAGTATTCTTGCTGCTACTTTCTTCATTAAGCCTAGAAGAAAAGTCTCTGGTTTTATCTTTACATTCACTTTTTAAGAATCTTCTGATTTAAGATGTGAATCTTAATTTAAAGTATTCATTCCTCTGATCACAAGAGGGTCACAGGTAATATCAACACAAGGAATACTTTATGGGGTTTAAAAGAATTTAAAATGGTAATAACCGGAGCACTACTTGGATACTATCAGCATTGACAAAATTATCATCAGTCAATTGTAAAAGGCAGCTTTATGTAAAAGAGCTTATATCCTACAACGATACCTCTAAAACCATCAAACAACCACATCTGCCTATCCCAGGTCTTTGGGAAATACTCAGGAGGTGGATAAAAATGCCAAATTCAGTTTAAACATTTGACTGACTGTGCTACCAACAAGTAATAGTAGTGGTGATAGTAGTAAAAGTAATAGTGGTAGTGGCAGTAGTAATAGTAGTCCTTAAGGTTAGAAAGTATCCCTACAGCCTTTGCTTTCCCATTTCCATATTTATTTGGGAGTGGAAAATGTGCTAGAGGTGCTAGAGGTGATCCATTGAAATATAAAGGGAAAAGAAGCAAATTCCAAGAAGAGTTAGAAGTTTAAGGAGGGAATACCAATTTGTGACAAAGTGCTTAATTAAAAGAGGGATTAATTTCAGATAGCTGATACCAGAGGGAATAATGGAGGAACAGAGACACAGGTTAGATTCTATAGAGAAAGCAGAGCAATTTTATGATCATTATCTTAGAGAGCAAGAGGGAGCGAGAATGAGGGAGATCGAAGAAATTAGACATTGGGAAGAAGTTGCAGGAGAGAGGGATGGACAACAAAGAGGAGAAGAAAGACAACAAGAAGAAAGAGCGACGAGAAGTAAAACCAAAGGAAGCAACAGAAATAAGAGCGACAAGAGCAACAAAACCTTATTATAAATAAAGACATGGAAGAGAAAATAAAATTAATGTCAATCAATATAAATGGACTGAATTCAGCAATAAAAAGAAAAAGGATTTTCAACAAATTAGAGAAATTAAAATTGGATATAATTTGTTTACAAGAGGTTTGCATCAAAAAACAACATAATAAAGTACTGGATTATCCTAAAAATGGGAAGCTATACACCTCCCTGTCACAACAAAGCAAAAGAGGAGTAGCATTATATATTAAAGACACAATAAAAACAAAACAATTTTTTCTAAATGATGACGGAGGGTGGAAATAACAATGAACTGCAAACAGATATTACTAGTGGCAATATATGCATCAAACGAGAGTCAAGAAGAATTTTATGATAAACTACACAAGAAAATAATGGAATTGGAGTATGAAAGAATGTGCATCCTAGGAGATTTCTTTTTTTTTTAAACAAATTTTATTGATTTTTTAAAGACAAACAAAACATAGGACATAAAAGCATAAAACCTCCTTTCTAAAAATTACTTATAAGTTTTAACAAGGCAAATAAAACATTATTTTTGAAAGCATAGTTCCACATTATCACATTTCCACTTAAGCACATATATATCTTTTCCAAATTTCTCATTATTTCTCCCTTCACTTTTATTCAATTATATTTCTTTCTATCAAGGTTTTATTAATTCTCAATCAAATATAAACAAACAAAATACAAAACATAGGACATAAAACTTCTAACAAACAACCATAAGACATAAAAACATAAAACCTCCTTTCTAAAAGCTGCTTATAAATTTTAACAAAGTAAATAAAACATCGTTTTATACAGCATAGTTCCAAATTATCACATTTCCATTTAAACACATATATATCTTTTCCGAATTTCTCATTGTTTCTCCCTTCACTTTTATTCAATTATATTTCTTTCTATCAAGGTTTTATTAATTCTCAATCAAACACAAACACACAAAATACAAAACATAAAACAAGACATAAAAACATAAAACCTCCTTAATTATAATTTGTACATATCTTTTCCAAATTTCTCATTGTTTCTCCCTTTAGTTTTATTCCTCCAAGGTTTTATTAATTCTCAATCAAACATAGCTAACCAAAACATAAAACATAAAACTTCTTTTTGGAAAGTGGCTTAGCCCCGGGTTACATCTTTTTTTACAGACCTAAATCAAATTCATGCTCACCTTATATACCATTCTTATCTTATTTACCATTCTATTTTTTCTATATAACTTCTCCCTTCTTTTCACTTTCTTAATTATATTTTGTTTATTTCATCTTATTTTAAAATCATTATACTTGTATCATTTGTCCGTTCTTTTCCAATTATCTATTTATCTCTTCTCTTTAACAGAAAATTTCCCCTGTAATCACTTTTAAAGTGTGACGCCTTACTATCTTTCCCCTAAATTAACACTTAAAATAACCCATAATTTCCATTCTGATTCTGCTTAGTACATTCTACATGTTGCATTTTAAAATAAAGGAATAATAAATTTATATTATAGTTAAATATATAATTTCCATTCTAATTCTAATTCTACTTAATACATTATTTTAAAATAAGAAAATAAAATGGTAAATTTATATTAACATTAAGACAATAACAAATTAAATTATAACTAAACATTAATCATTTTACACATTCTCTTTAATATTTTATTGAATATTGCAATCTATCATTATTAAACATTTTAATATTTTAACATTTTATTAAATCTTATAATATTCCAATACACTATTTCAAATGCAAATACTACAATACTATCTTATGTACTCTTGCAGAATCTTTCTTTAATTATGCTTTACCCTTTATCTCTGAAAAAAATCTGCTTTTTAGCATCTTGTTTCAAGCCTTTGTGACTTTTTTCCCCTTTTTCCCTCCCTTTCTTCTCCTGTCTGGCCTTTTTTCCCCCCACTCTCCTAACCTCCGTCTTTTTAACTTCCCCTCTCTGTTGTATTTCTCTCTTCTGTTGCTTTCTAACATTGTACCTTTTTTTCACCTTATTTTTCTCTTTCTTGGTTGTTTTGTTAAATCTTAAATCAATTTTCCTTCCCCTCCTCCTATTTTCTTTCTTAGTTGAACTTTTTTGTCCATTAAAGATGGTTTCTTCTTCCTCCTCCTCCTCCTCCTCCTCCTCCTCCTCCTCCTCCTCCTCCTCCTCCTCCTCCTCCTCCTCCTCCTCCTCCTCCTCCTCCTCCTCCTCCTCCTCCTCCTCCTCCTCCTTCTTCTTCTTCTTCTTCTTCTTCTTCTTCTTCTTCTTCTTCTTCTTCTTCTTCTTCTTCTTCTTCTTCTTCTTCTTCTTCTTCTTCTTCTTCCCCATGTAGTTGCTGGTAAGTAGAAATTGCCATTTCTAAAAAGTGGAAGACAGCTCCCAAAGAATCTTTGCCTTCTTGTTCTCCCTCCTTTAATTTTTCATATTCCATTTTTAATTCATCCACAGAAAGTGCCATTGTAAAACTTTTTCTTCTTCTTCTTCTTCTTCTTTTTTTAAATAACAACCCAAATGTTTTTAATCTTTAAGTAATTTCCAAGCGTTCCAAAGTTATCAAGCAATCTAAACAGACACAAAATATTTCCTCTTCTTCTCTTTGCACTTTCTCCTCCTGGGGCAAAATCCCAAAATATATTTTAAAGCCTTGTTACAGTTAATTTCTGGTCTTGTAATCTTCAAGACATCTCCTCCAACAAATTCTTAAAGGTTTTTTTGTCATCTCCCTTCCCACTTATAACAAAGAGCTTATTTTTACCTTCTGTAAAGAAGCAGGTTTTTCAATGTCCATTTGCTATCTCTGTAAGGAAGGGGAGTGAACATTCCCTTCAGCACTTTCCTCCGCAGCTTTAATAGCCTCTTTTGGAAACAAATGTATCAATAAAGAGTCAAATTTCCAGGGTGTTTAAATGTATCTTAATGTCCTGGTTCAGCCAAAAAACTTTCTCTTTCTAATTCTTCCTCCTGCACAAATCTTGTCCGGTTGAAGATCTCTTTGTGGCTGCCATTACTGACAGCCGCTCCACCGCCTCCGGAAAAAGGAGTCTAGCCAGCTGGGGAAAGGGGGTGCGATGTCCCCAGACCCCTGCCCGGATCTCCTCTGTCTTCCGCTACCTTCAGGGTAGCGACAACCCCCAAATCTGATTGGATCGGGGGTACTTCAGCGGCGAGCGCAGCAGGGACCCGCAGAGACGTGGATTCCTGCTGCCGCCAAAGCCTTGCCACCGCCATCCTAGGACATTTCAATGCAATAGTGGACATGGAATTAGACTATAAAACCCAAAAGACAAACAAAAAAACCCTAGGAAAACGTTACCCAAATCCTTTTTCAAGATGATGGAAGAGTTAGCAATCCAAGACGCATGGTGAGAAATACACCCAAAAATAATCAATATACATTTTACTTAAATAGACATTTGTCTAGGATTGATATGATGTGGGCATCAACAAATTCAATCTCTAATATACAAGAAATAAATATTGAAACAAATACCTGGGCAGACCATAACCTGATAAAAGTAATATGGAAGGAACAAAAAAAAGAGGTCAAGATGGACAATGAACAATTTAATATTGAAAGAAAAGAATTTATTACATATATGGAAAAAGAATTGAAATTCTACTTCAATGAAAATAAAAAAGAAACTTAGCTACAAAATGTATGGGATACAGCAAAGACTTATATCAGAGGACTAACTATAACATACATGGGAAAGAAAAATAGAAAAAGGAGACAGGTACAAAAGACAATAGAAGAGGGATATAAAAACTTCCTTTTTTATTTCCTTTTCTTTGCAAAGAAACCCATAAAGAAAGGTTATACAAAACAAGATGAACTTAATGAAGCATAAAATGGAACTAACAGATAAAGAAGAATTAGCACAAAAAAAAAAAAGATTCAAACAAAACTTCTTTGAAAATGCAAACAAACCAGGAATGTGGTTAGCATATAGACTGAAAAAAGAGAAAGAACAGAAATGGATTCCCCCTAAAATTCGCATATGGTTGGAAAAAATGACAAAGAAACATATGGACTTGAAACCAGAGATTTTTTTACTGGGAATTTTACCTGATACATATAATAAAAATTTGAAGTACTTGATTGTAAATGTATTAACAGTGGCTTGGATTGTATTTGCTAAAAATTGGAAGAGTGAGAAAATTCCATCAGAGGAAGAAATTATTAAGAAAATATTGGATTGTGCTGAAATGAGTAGATTGACATTTGAAATTAGAGAACAAGAAGATAAACAATTTTATGAAGTTTGGGATGTTTTTTATCAATGGTTAGATAATAAAACATAATAATAGAATATTTAGACTTAGGATATAATGGATATATGTTTTCTTTTTCTTTTTTCTTTGATATTATTTTTATAAAACTTTACTAAGATAGATTTGGTATGATCTTATGATTTGTTGTAAAATAAATTAAGTAAATTATAGTTATCTCGTTAAAGTATGAATTAACAAAATTATAGTTAAATGATTTCTTAGTAATGATACTAGGTTTTACAATTGTTGATTGATAATATGAGTTATTATGTAATATAACTATAATGGCATCTAGGAAACGGACACACACAAAAAAGTGGTAAACCAACCGATACACTGTGTGTATGAAGGAGGAGGAAGTTTTTATGTTTTATGTTGTATGTTTTATGTGGTTTTGTTTGTTGTTAAAATCAATAAAACTTTTTTTTTTTTAAAGAAATGGATTCCCCAATTAATGGATGATAAAGGAAACCTTTGCTACAGAAATGAAGACAAAAAGAAATAGTCCAAAAATATTATGAGAAATTATATGAACAAGAGCAAGTTGTAGAAGGAGAAATTAAAGAATATTTTAAAACAGCAGAATTACCTAAAGTACCAGAAGAAATTAAAACAATGTTAGAGAAAAGAATTACAAAGATGGAATTAACAGAAGCAATAAAAAGACAAAAGAATGGGAAAGCACCAGGGCTGGATGGCCTACCAGCAGAATTGTATAAAACCTTGCAGGATTCCCTTAGTAACACAATGTTGGAAGTGTTAAATGAAGTATTGGAGGCGAAATGGAGGAGAAAATACCCAACTCATGGATGGAAGCCTATATTACTCTCATACCGAAAGAAGATATTGATCTACTACATATTAAAAACTATAGACCAATACCATTGTTGAACTCAGATTACAATATATTTGCTTCAATAATGGTAGAGAGACTAAAGAGATTTTTAAACCAATTTATACACTCATATCAAAATGGTGTTCTACCTAAGAGACAAATAAAAGACAATATGAGAATAATCCTGAACACTTTGGAATATTATGAAGCGCATCCAGAAAAACAGTTGACTTTCTTAGAAGGCATTTGACAATGTGAACTGGCAATTTATGTTGACACAAATAGAGGAAATGGATTTTTGGGAAAGGTTTATTAAAATGATTTAATAATATACTATAATATAATAATATACTATAAACAATATGCAAAAGTGATGGTAAATGGAGAATTGACTGAAAAAATTAACATTAAGAAGGGAACAAGACAAGGGTGCCCCCTTTTGCCATTACTATTTGTACTAACCTTAGAATTAAACAGAAATATTAGGAAAAACAGGACAATAAAAGGTGTGGAAATAAGAAAGGAAGAATATAAATTACAGGCATTTGCTGATGATTTGGTTTTTTATACTAGAAGAACCAATAGGAACAGGACCCAGGTTGATAAATAAGATAGAAGAATATGGGGAAATTGCAGAATTGAAAATAAACAAAGGGAAAACTAAGATTTTGGTAAAAAATATAACAGAGAAACAAAAAAGAGAGTTAATGGATGGAAGATATCCAGATCACAAAGAAAGTGAAATATTTGGGGATTCAATTAATGGCTAGATGTGGAATAATTAAGGAAAATAACTATTATAAATTGAAACAATAAATTAAGACAGATCTGGATAAATGGGGTAACATGCAACTACCATTAATAGGAAGAATTGCAACGATTAAGATGAACATACTATCAAAATTATTATATCTGTTCCAAACAATTCCAATAAAACTGGAGAAATGTTTTTTTTGATGATCTTAATAGAACAATACTGAAATACATATGGCAAGGGAAGAAAACAAGAATTAACCTTAAAATGTTACAGAATGCAAGAACCAGAGGAGGGTTTGGGTTACTGAATTGGGAATTATATTACCAGGCTGCGGAATTAACATGGATGAAAGAATGGATTGCTTTAAGAAACACAAGGTTGTTGATGCTGGAGGGGCATGATTTGCAATTGGGCTGGCATGCTTTTCTATGGTATGGGAGAAGTAAGATAGATGGTTATTTTCAAAGACATTATGTTTGAAATGCTTTATTGTTAATATGGGGAAAAATCAGAGAACAACATTATTTGAAAATCCCAGTCTGATTATCAACAATGGAAGCTCTTATACATCCAAATGTTTGTAAAATGGGAACTATTGTTAGATATAAGGATATATTGAATGAAAAGGGTGAGCTCAAAACTAAACAAGAGCTGAATGAACAAGGTGTTGATATGCTTTGGTACTCATATATGCAAATACAATCAAAATATGAAAAAGATGTTAAAGCTGAATGTTTTTACAAGGAGTTGACAGAATTGGATAAAATACTAACAGGAACAGAAGATAAGCTGATTAAAAATTGTATTGTTATTTATTAGGTGTCAAATTAGAAGAAGAACAAGTAAAGGAAATGATGACAGCATGGAGGAAAATTTTTGGGTATGCTATAGAATTAGATAACTGGCAGAAGCTATGGGAAAGAAATTAAAAATTAAAAATATTGACAGTGTATAAAGAAAATTTGTATAAGATGTTTTATAGATGGCACTTTGCACTGGCAAATATGTTTAAAGACAAATCAGCCAAATAATGGAAGCTATCAGACACCTGGATCATATTACCACATGTGGTGGACATGCATAGAAGTTTAAAGATATTGGACAAAAGTACACACATGATTGGAAAAAATGATAAAGCAACATATAGATTTGAAACCTGTTGGAGTATATACATTAACTGGCAGAGACATGGTTAACAAAGTCAGCAAGTGAGTAAGCATGGCAACGGACCAGCCAGTGGGAGCTGACAGACTGGATATGGTTTGGCTCTGTGCTTTGCTGAGAATTGAAACTGAAACTAACTTGCTTGCTTGCTGAAACTGATATCTGCTCTGAGCTACTGTTGCTTGTGTTTTTGCTTATATTACGTTGAAAGAATCTACAAATGATATTGTAAACTTTACTTCAAATATTATGTTTATAAAGAAGTTAATGATCCTGCTGAATCAGTCATCTGTATGTTTTCTGGACTTGAATTTCTGCTGCAAACTCTATCAAAACCTCTGATATTAGGGATGGTAGTATGTTTAATTATTCATGTATTAACTGCAGCTAGAATTGTATTTGCTTAGAATTGGAAAAGTGAAAAAATTCTGGCAGAGGGAAAGGTGATTGAGAAAATATTAGAATGTGCAGAGATGAACAGATTAACACTGGCAATTAAAGAAAAGAAGAAGAAACTGAATATATTATATGATATGGGATCTATTTTATCAATGGTTGGAAAATAAAACAAGTTAAAATTGAGTAGATGAATATATAGAGAAATAAGTTAATATTGTTATAAAGACAATATAAGTAAGAAATAAGAATATTAACTTATTATTATTAAGAGAAAATAGGAAACAACAAACTTCAAAAGAAAAAAACTAGATTGCATAATACGCTTACAGATTTGGAAATAGCATTTCAAAAAAGAACCACAAAATAAGACAATAAATGAAGAAAGAGCTATGGTTAGACATAAATTGAACATGCTGGTGCAGGAAGAATGGGTACAAAATATGAGAAGGGTGAAACAAAACCATTTTGAACACGCAAATAAGCCAGGAAGATGGTTAGCGTACAAGTTAAAGAAAGAGCAAGAGAAGAGATCTCCTCAAGGAGTTTTGGATCCTATCAACCATTCCAAATGGGAGACCCCCAATGTGATGCCTGTCAAGTCTGTATTTGTGTGGACTGAGTCTGTATTTGTGTGGACTGCAAATGGCTCAGTCTGTATTTGTGTGGACTGCAAATGCACACTAAATAAAGCTCTACAACAGAACATTTATCCAGTACCAGTAATGCAGCACTTATTACGCTCCCTGGGCACAGGCAACATTTTCGCAAAGCTGGATCTTGCCAAGGCGTACCAACTATTGCCTGTTAGACAATGCCACAACAGAGGTGCAGATCATCATCACACATTGCAAAGCTTTTAAATGTTGCCACCTGCAGTTTGGGGTGAACATGGCACCAGGACTGTTCCAGAGCCTTATGGAGTGCCTTTTACAAGGCATTCCAAGCATTGTGCCATACTTTGATGATGTCCTGCAGTCAGCAACAAAGAACTGCTTGACTGACTGAGAGTGGTGCTTATCCGATTGGAAATGGTGGGTCAAGAAAGAAAAATGTAAAATTGCTGGGCCCCAGGTTGAATTCCTTGGCTACCTTATAAATGCTTCAGGGTTGCACCCCATTAAGGCAAAGGTCCAGGCAACACAGGAAGCCCTGACATCAAAGAATAAAACAGAGCTCCAGGCATTCTTGGGACTGCTTAACTTCCTGCCACACAAGGCCTCCATAGCCAAGCCCCTGCATCAGCTATTGAACAAGAAGACACTATGGTCCTGAGGTCAGAAAGAAGCCACCACATTTGCAGCTGTAAGAAGCCTGCTGCCATCCAAGCATCCTTATCCAATACAATGGGAACCTCTCACTGGTTCTCACAACACCTCACTATTTGGCGTAGGAGCAATCCTAAGCCATCAGTTCCCAAATGGAACAGAGGTTCCAATTGCATTTTATTCTAGGACATTGTCAGCAGCTGATATAAATTATAATCAGCTACTTAAGGAAGCTTTGGCTGTAGTCTGTGAAGACTATATAATAATATAATATAATATAATTCTGTGAAGACTAGAATATGTATATTATTTAATCTAATCTGAAATTGGATTAGTCAATCTGAAAAATCAAGTGCAAATTTTATTTCAGCTGCAATACCTTTGTTTAACTGTATTATTTCCCAACCTCCCCCACCTCACTATATATATAGGTATATATCCTATAATGAATTTGTAAACCAATTTCAAATTCAGCAAGAAGTCAGAATTTGAATTTTAAGCTTTCAAAGATTATTACATTGTTGGCAATCAATTTTAAATAGTAAGTTTAGATGTACATTTTCTGATTCCATACTTTTACATTTCATTCCTTCTTCCCTGTTCTTTTTTATATTTCCAACCTTCCTTTCCCTTTTTATTCTCCCTTTAGTTTCATCTCACTTAGATCCCATCACAAACTTCTCACTTTAGTTTTATCTCACTTAGATCCCATCACAAACTTGCCTGCTTGATAAAAAGCAAAGCTGAAATCATTCTCTATAAATACCATTTATTGGTATCCTAAAAAATGGACATGAGGTATAGCACCTTTATAGCACTCAAGTTTGTAAAAAAAAAAAAACCTAAACTAAACTAAAAAGCTGAGTCACAATGAATGAAGTTCTGGTCTTCTGTCTTCCAGATCTTTACTTTGACATCCAACCTTAGTAATCCCACTGGTTATCTGAAAATGAATGTCATTGAATATATGTACTGCAGGTAATCCTTGACTTACAACTACAATTGGGACTGGAATTTCCATTGTATATCAGGGCAGTTATAAAGCAAATCATCATGTAGTTGGGCCTTATTTTAGTAACAATTTTACTGCAGTTTTTAAGAGAATCACCTCAATTGTTAAGGAAATCATGTGATTATTAAGCAAATCCAACCAATTGATGATTTTTGTCAGAAACTGAATGGGAAGGTCACAAATCATGATCATGACTGCAGGATGCTGCAAACAGTTGTAAAAGCAAACCAATTGCCAACCACAGAAATTGCAATCATGTGACAACAGTGATGGTACGATGGTCATAAGTGCAAGGAAAGGTTGTAAATCACTATTTCCAAGGCTGTTGTAACTTTAAGCCATTGTTAAACAAACCATCATAACTCAAGGATGACCTATATATCTTAAAGTATATGCACAGGATTTCACCATATCTATCCCCAAATTTAACAAATCTAGTTTTTCTATAGGCTCATATATGCTATTATATAAAGATAATATACTGTTGGACTTAAAACACAGAATAATAACATTCATTTCATTTACTGGCTTTATAAATTATAATTTATTAACCCTTCCAATCACTGGGTGCCACTATTGTAAAGTTAACTGAATAGCAGAAATTTTGCAATTTGATCAGTACATGCAAACATAGAGCTGCATGTACACTCAGATGATTTGGAATTTCACAAACTTTGGAAGTTATGTATATTTATTCAAAATAATTTCTCTTCAATGGGATTTACTCCAAAGATAAATCTTGCTTGTCATGAATATGAACTGGTCATTAGATGCATCTCGACATAACTGTGAGTTACCTTGAGGATACCTAATATAATCCAATAAAAGAAACTTTGTATGGAAGAATTTGTAGAGTTATCTATCTGTCTTTATATTTAGCAAGTGAATCAAAGGACAGAATAATGTATAATAGGCACTTTCACTGAACTTTCCTTCACAGGAAGGAAATTGACATTTCTTTTTTCCTATTTCTTTTACTGAACTTGTGATATGATTGCAAATCCTTGTAAACAAGTACATATAATGATGAAAAGGAAATTTGAAGTCATAATATTTGACTGATTTTTATAGCATACTCCATAACAAGGTGTTTTTTTTTTAATGTCAAGAATTATCCCTGGGAAGGTCTATTGATTGCACGTTTTGCCAGTTTGGAAGTACAGTGATCCCCAACTGCCTGAATGAGATTCCAGGTTCCCTAGATCCAATATTTTCTATTGTTAAAACAACTGTGCTTGTTGGGTATATGGATACACCAACTAGGTTTGGGTGACTAAATATATAAACCTAGGTTTAAGTGTTTGTAGCTTTAAGCACCAAACTGCAATGTAATTAGATAATTAAGGGTGCGGTTGCAAGCAGCAATAAAGGCAGTAAGAGAAACGTAACACTTCCTGGTTCCTGCTCTGGTCGCTGGTCTCTCTGCTGTCTGCTGCCTGCTGTTTACTCCTGTATGAGACGTCTGTTTGTTAAATTGCTTGTTGGCTACTGTGCTTGATACCGTTTCTACTGAACAAAAGGACTGTTTACTTGGTGAGCTGATATCCTGTGCATACTCAGCGTTGTCTTCGAGAGAAAGGTATCGGAAGGAGAAGATAAAGACATTGTACTGACTAGTTAATGGACTAGGTTACTGGATGGATATATTGGATAATGACATATGGACTGAATGACAATGCTTAAACTCTGTGTGAATTAAATAACTATTTAAAACTACAAACAGTGTTTTTCTCCAGTGTGTGTATACTCTTGGGCCCAGCCCTCTCTCATTTGGCTGCCTGGCTTGACTGCTGCTGTGCACTCTGCTTGGGGGTTTGTCCCCAAACACTAACATTGGTTATGGGCCCAGCAGTGAGCACAGTCTAACTAACCAGGTTATAGCAGAGTGAGTTTGGGGTGAGTTGCACATTACTGTACAAACTGTTTGTTGAATAGTTATTTATCTGAAGAGCAATGGCACAAGTAAATTTGCCAAGTCTGTCCATGATATCCAGACTAGATGGAACAAACTATGTTTCATGGTCAATGAAATGTAGTTTACTTCTACGAAGAGAAGGTTTGTGGGACATAATAACAAACCCACCAGATGTGTCTAACTTAGATCCTAATGATGAAGAGGATGATAAACTGATACAAGACTATGAACGAAAGAATGAGCAGGCTTTATGCATCATAGGACTGTCTCTCTCTGACCAGCAACTTATCCATATCCATGGAGAGGAAAATGCTGCAAACTGCTGGGAGAGTCTCAAGAAGATTTATGTTCGAGACAGTGTAGGAGCTCATATCAATCTTACACGGAAGCTGTTTAGAACACATCTTGAGAAGAATGGAGACATGTTAACTCATTTAAACTGTATGAAAAGCATTTTTCAGGAATTACAAGAAAAAGAGCTTATATTTAATGAGTTGCAACAAGTATACATTATACTCTCTTCTTTGGATCGAAGCTATGATGATTTTGTGACTGCTTTAGAAGTATTGCCAAAAGACAGTTTATCAGTAACTGAGATTACCGGCAGGCTATTAGAAGAAGCCAGAAGAAGGTTTGAACGTGACCAGCTGAGAGAAGATAAGCCTAATAAAGAAGAGAAATTATCTTCAAAGCATGAAAGAAACCAGCTATGTAAAGTAAAGCACCCGGAAGAAGAGAATTTATCTTCGACGGCATACACAATTAAAAAGTGTTTTAATTGTGGAGGCAGAGGACATTTGGCAAGATTCTGCAGAAAAGGAAAAAGCCAGAATGTAAAGAAGCCAAAGAAATCCTTTGAACTAGCCACGTTTAGCAACTGTGATGTGAAGAATGATTTATGGGTGGTGGACAGTGGTGCATCCCACTGCATTATGAGAGATAAGACAAAGTTTATGAAAATGTCTACAAGCTCTCAACATATATCACTCGCGAATGGCTGGCACCTCAAGGCCAAGGGTGAAGGTATTACATATTGTCCATGTTTAAACCAGAATATAAAAATGTTGTATGTACCACAGTTAAAGATGAACTTACTTTCTGTAAGAGTATTAGATAAACTAGGTTATGTAGTTACATTTAAGAATAATAATTGCATAATTGAAAGAGATAACAAAAGGGTAACTGCAGCTTTAAATGGAGCATTATATGTCTTACATGATAGTAAGAAAGGGGAGGCACAGACTGTATTTAACAATACAAAGCCTCATAATGAATGTATCCATTTATTGCATAGGCGTTTGGGGCATGTAAATTTTAAAATGCTAAAACGTACAGTAGAGTTATCTGAAGGAATAAGGTTAAAACCTTGTGATAAATATTTGCATTGTAATGTCTGCTGTGAAGATAAGAGTAAAATATTGCCTGCAAATAGGCTAAATGGTTTTTAAAACTAAAGAACCTTTAGAAGTAGTATTTGCAGACATTATAGGTCCAAAGAAACCCAGTATGGGGGTGCTCGATATATACTGAGCATTATGGACCATTACTCTAGATATGGGTTTTGCTACCTAATGAAAGGCAAAACTGAAACATATCAACATTTCTTCAACTGGTTAAAGGTTGCAGAAAGAAAAACTAAACAGAAACTGATAACCCTGGTGACAGATAATGGTACGGAATTTGTTAACAGCAAATTCCAGAATAGATTAAAGGTAGCTGGAATAGAGCACAAGAAATCTGCACCATACAGACCACAACACAACGCATTTATAGAGAGAAGAGGCCAAACACTACAGGCAATGGTTAGAACAATGTTAACTGATTCTGGATTACCTGATTCTGTATGGGGGGGAGGCTGCAATGTGTGCTAATAACATATTGAACAACGTTGTTAACTCAACTACTGGTGAAATACCATTCACCATGTGGCATGGCAGGAAGCCTGATCTGAGTTACCTGCACACATTTGGTGCACCAGCATGGGTGCATATCCCTACACAACTCAGGCGTAAAGGGCAACACAGAGCTAAACAATTCTTCTTCGTTGGTTACCAAGCTAACCATAGGGCATATAGATTTTGGGAGAAAGGCACATCTAAGGTGTTATGTAGTGCCAATGCCCAATTTCTAGAGCACGTGGGATGGGATAAGTTAGAACAGGATAACAATAAAGAAGTGATTATTGAATCCTATAGAAATCCCATTAATTATCCCTGTAACTTTAAGAATAAAGTAAAAAGAGAAATACAGGAAGAAATTGTGCCCATAGAAGAAGAAATAGAACCAATAGCCGAGCAAGATGAGGAACATGAACAGGTAGTAATTCAAAAAAGTCCTCATACAAGCCCTGTAATTTCCAGAAGAACTACATGAATATCTAGACCGCCTGATAGATACCAGGCTAACACAGTGTGCCAGGTTAATAAAGTTCCAAATACTGTGGATGAAATTAAAATGTATCCTTCTAAAGATAAGGAAAGTTGGTATGCAGCAATGAATAAGGAATTGAGATCCTTAAAGGATATGAAAGTATATGAAAATGCGAGATTACCTGTAGATATAAAACCCATTGGCTGCAAATGGATTTTTAAGATAAAAACTGATAAGGATGGAAACATAATCCATAAGGCAAGATTAGTAGCCCAAGGTTTTAGACAAAGTGCCAATGACTATGATGAGGTATTTGCACCTAGTCTTAAAGCAGCAACGTTAAGGGCAGCTTTAGTGTGGGCAGCAAGCAAGAAATATATAGTTAACCATTTAGATGTGGAAACTGCTTACTTGCACGCTCCACTAAGACATACTGTATATATGAAAAAGCCTAGTGGATTGAAAGGTGAAAATAATAATGATTGTTGGTTGTTAAAGAAGAGCCTCTATGGTCTTAAACAATCGGGCTATGAATGGAACCAGTATATTGTGAAGGAACTGAACAATATAGGGTTTAAAGCTGGTTTAGCCAATCCATGTCTATTTAAAAGGGAGACAAATTGGAAAATATCATTATTATTGTTGTTCACTGATGATATTGCCTTGATTACTGAGACTAATGATGAAGCAAATAAAATTATAGCATCATTAGCTAAGAAAATAAAAATCAAGCAATTAGGGGAGATAAAGAAATATCTAGGTTTGAATATACTGAAAACACAGAAAGGTTTTAAGATATCTCAGGAGGATAAGATATCTAAATTGCTAATAGATTATAAGATGGAACTTTGTAAGCCTGCAAAGACTCCAATGAGTCAGGATATTTGCAAAATGGATACTCAAAGTCCCAAGTTTGATAAGGCAATATATCAATCTTTGATTGGTAGCTTATCATATATTAGCAATTGGTCAAGGCCAGATATAGCTTATAGTATTAATCAACTGGCACGACATAATAATGATCCGCTTCAATGTCATTGGATAGCATTGAAGAGAATCTTAAGATATTTAAAGGAACATTACACCATGCACTGTATCTAGAACCAAAAGGTGATTTAATATTGAGTGCTTATGCAGATGCTAGTTTTGCATCAGAAAGAGACACAAGAAAGTCAACTTCAGGAACAGCCATAATGCTGGGTAATACATTAATAGGTTGGAAGTCAATAAGACAACAGCATATAAGTTTGTCTACTATTGAGGCAGAATTCTCCTGTTTATCGCTATTATGTACTGAGTTAATTATGTATAAACAAATGATGAATGATATGGGTATAACTGTAAATTATCCTATAATTGTACATGAAGATAATCAGGCAGCAATTCAAATGGCCACAAATATTGCAGTAAAAACTAGGAGCAAGCATACAGATTTAAGGTACCTAAACGTTAGACAATCTGTAAAGAGTAAAATGATACAGCTGGAGTACTGCATGTCGGAGGACAATATAGCTGATAATTTTACTAAAGCCCAAGGTGCCATTAAGCACCTAGAGAGTTGTGAAAAGTATGGGTTAAGATTGTAAGGGTATTATATATTTATATCACCCAAAAGGGGAGAATGTTGGGTATATGGATACACCAACTAGGTTTGGGTGACTAAATATATAAACCTAGGTTTAAGTGTTTGTAGCTTTAAGCACCAAACTGCAATGTAATTAGATAATTAAGGGTGCGGTTGCAAGCTGCAATAAAGGCAGTAAGAGAAACGTAACACTTCCTGGTTCCTGCTCTGGTCACGCTGGTCTCTCTGCTGTCTCTGCTGCCTGCTGTTTACTCCTGTTTGAGACGTCTGTTTGTTAAATTGCTTGTTGGCTACTGTGCTTGATACCGTTTCTACTGAACAAAAGGACTGTTTACTTGGTGAGCTGATATCCTGTGCATACTCAGCGTTGTCTTCGAGAGAAAGGTATCGGAAGGAGAAGATAAAGACATTGTACTGACTAGTTAATGGACTAGGTTACTGGATGGATATATTGGATAATGACATATGGACTGAATGACAATGCTTAAACTCTGTGTGAATTAAATAACTATTTAAAACTACAAACAGTGTTTTTTTCTCCAGTGTGTGTATACTCTTGGGCCCAGCCTCTCTCTCATTTGGCTGCCTGGCTTGACTGCTGCTGTGCACTCTGCTTGGGGGTTTGTCCCCAAACACTAACATTGGTTATGGGCCCAGCAGTGAGCACAGTCTAACTAACCAGGTTATAGCAGAGTGAGTTTGGGGTGAGTTGCACATTACTGTACAAACTGTTTGTTGAATAGTTATTTATCTGAAGAGCAATGGCACAAGTAAATTTGCCAAGTCTGTCCATGATATCCAGACTAGATGGAACAAACTATGTTTCATGGTCAATGAAATGTAGTTTACTTCTACGAAGAGAAGGTTTGTGGGACATAATAACAAACCCACCAGATGTGTCTAACTTAGATCCTAATGATGAAGAGGATGATAAAAGATACACAAGACTATGAACGAAAGAATGAGCAGGCTTTATGCATCATAGGACTGACTCTCTCTGACCAGCAACTTATCCATATCCATGGAGAGGAAAATGCTGCAAACTGCTGGGAGAGTCTCAAGAAGATTTATGTTCGAGACAGTGTAGGAGCTCATATCAATCTTACACGGAAGCTGTTTAGAACACATCTTGAGAAGAATGGAGACATGTTAACTCATTTAAACTGTATGAAAAGCATTTTTCAGGAATTACAAGAAAAAGAGCTTATATTTAATGAGTTGCAACAAGTATACATTATACTCTCTTCTTTGGATCGAAGCTATGATGATTTTGTGACTGCTTTAGAAGTATTGCCAAAAGACAGTTTATCAGTAACTGAGATTACCGGCAGGCTATTAGAAGAAGCCAGAAGAAGGTTTGAACGTGACCAGCTGAGAGAAGATAAGCCTAATAAAGAAGAGAAATTATCTTCAAAGCATGAAAGAAACCAGCTATGTAAAGTAAAGCACCCGGAAGAAGAGAATTTATCTTCGACGGCATACACAATTAAAAAGTGTTTTAATTGTGGAGGCAGAGGACATTTGGCAAGATTCTGCAGAAAAGGAAAAAGCCAGAATGTAAAGAAGCCAAAGAAATCCTTTGAACTAGCCACGTTTAGCAACTGTGATGTGAAGAATGATTTATGGGTGGTGGACAGTGGTGCATCCCACTGCATTATGAGAGATAAGACAAAGTTTATGAAAATGTCTACAAGCTCTCAACATATATCACTGCTGAATGGCTGGCACCTCAAGGCCAAGGGTGAAGGTATTACATATTGTCCATGTTTAAACCAGAATATAAAAATGTTGTATGTACCACAGTTAAAGATGAACTTACTTTCTGTAAGAGTATTAGATAAACTAGGTTATGTAGTTACATTTAAGAATAATAATTGCATAATTGAAAGAGATAACAAAAGGGTAACTGCAGCTTTAAATGGAGCATTATATGTCTTACATGATAGTAAGAAAGGGGAGGCACAGACTGTATTTAACAATACAAAGCCTCATAATGAATGTATCCATTTATTGCATAGGCGTTTGGGGCATGTAAATTTTAAAATGCTAAAACGTACAGTAGAGTTATCTGAAGGAATAAGGTTAAAACCTTGTGATAAATATTTGCATTGTAATGTCTGCTGTGAAGATAAGAGTAAAATATTGCCTGCAAATAGGCTAAATGGTTTTAAAACTAAAGAACCTTTAGAAGTAGTATTTGCAGACATTATAGGTCCAAAGAAACCCAGTATGGGGGGTGCTCGATATATACTGAGCATTATGGACCATTACTCTAGATATGGGTTTTGCTACCTAATGAAAGGCAAAACTGAAACATATCAACATTTCTTCAACTGGTTAAAGGTTGCAGAAAGAAAAACTAAACAGAAACTGATAACCCTGGTGACAGATAATGGTACGGAATTTGTTAACAGCAAATTCCAGAATAGATTAAAGGTAGCTGGAATAGAGCACAAGAAATCTGCACCATACAGACCACAACACAACGCATTTATAGAGAGAAGAGGCCAAACACTACAGGCAATGGTTAGAACAATGTTAACTGATTCTGGATTACCTGATTCTGTATGGGGGGAGGCTGCAATGTGTGCTAATAACATATTGAACAACGTTGTTAACTCAACTACTGGTGAAATACCATTCACCATGTGGCATGGCAGGAAGCCTGATCTGAGTTACCTGCACACATTTGGTGCACCAGCATGGGTGCATATCCCTACACAACTCAGGCGTAAAGGGCAACACAGAGCTAAACAATTCTTCTTCGTTGGTTACCAAGCTAACCATAGGGCATATAGATTTTGGGAGAAAGGCACATCTAAGGTGTTATGTAGTGCCAATGCCCAATTTCTAGAGCACGTAGGATGGGATAAGTTAGAACAGGATAACAATAAAGAAGTGATTATTGAATCCTATAGAAATCCCATTAATTATCCCTGTAACTTTAAGAATAAAGTAAAAAGAGAAATACAGGAAGAAATTGTGCCCATAGAAGAAGAAATAGAACCAATAGCCGAGCAAGATGAGGAACATGAACAGGTAGTAATTCAAAAAAGTCCTCATACAAGCCCTGTAATTTCCAGAAGAACTACACGAATATCTAGACCGCCTGATAGATACCAGGCTAACACAGTGTGCCAGGTTAATAAAGTTCCAAATACTGTGGATGAAATTAAAATGTATCCTTCTAAAGATAAGGAAAGTTGGTATGCAGCAATGAATAAGGAATTGAGATCCTTAAAGGATATGAAAGTATATGAAAATGCGAGATTACCTGTAGATATAAAACCCATTGGCTGCAAATGGATTTTTAAGATAAAAACTGATAAGGATGGAAACATAATCCATAAGGCAAGATTAGTAGCCCAAGGTTTTAGACAAAGTGCCAATGACTATGATGAGGTATTTGCACCTAGTCTTAAAGCAGCAACGTTAAGGGCAGCTTTAGTGTGGGCAGCAAGCAAGAAATATATAGTTAACCATTTAGATGTGGAAACTGCTTACTTGCACGCTCCACTAAGACATACTGTATATATGAAAAAGCCTAGTGGATTGAAAGGTGAAAATAATAATGATTGTTGGTTGTTAAAGAAGAGCCTCTATGGTCTTAAACAATCGGGCTATGAATGGAACCAGTATATTGTGAAGGAACTGAACAATATAGGGTTTAAAGCTGGTTTAGCCAATCCATGTCTATTTAAAAGGGAGACAAATTGGAAAATATCATTATTATTGTTGTTCACTGATGATATTGCCTTGATTACTGAGACTAATGATGAAGCAAATAAAATTATAGCATCATTAGCTAAGAAAATAAAAATCAAGCAATTAGGGAGATAAAGAAATATCTAGGTTTGAATATACTGAAAACACAGAAAGGTTTTAAGATATCTCAGGAGGATAAGATATCTAAATTGCTAATAGATTATAAGATGGAACTTTGTAAGCCTGCAAAGACTCCAATGAGTCAGGATATTTGCAAAATGGATACTCAAAGTCCCAAGTTTGATAAGGCAATATATCAATCTTTGATTGGTAGCTTATCATATATTAGCAATTGGTCAAGGCCAGATATAGCTTATAGTATTAATCAACTGGCACGACATAATAATGATCCGCTTCAATGTCATTGGATAGCATTGAAGAGAATCTTAAGATATTTTAAGGGAACATTACACCATGCACTGTATCTAGAACCAAAAGGTGATTTAATATTGAGTGCTTATGCAGATGCTAGTTTTGCATCAGAAAGAGACACAAGAAAGTCAACTTCAGGAACAGCCATAATGCTGGGTAATACATTAATAGGTTGGAAGTCAATAAGACAACAGCATATAAGTTTGTCTACTATTGAGGCAGAATTCTCCTGTTTATCGCTATTATGTACTGAGTTAATTATGTATAAACAAATGATGAATGATATGGGTATAACTGTAAATTATCCTATAATTGTACATGAAGATAATCAGGCAGCAATTCAAATGGCCACAAATATTGCAGTAAAAACTAGGAGCAAGCATACAGATTTAAGGTACCTAAACGTTAGACAATCTGTAAAGAGTAAAATGATACAACTGGAGTACTGCATGTCGGAGGACAATATAGCTGATAATTTTACTAAAGCCCAAGGTGCCATTAAGCACCTAGAGAGTTGTGAAAAGTATGGGTTAAGATTGTAAGGGTATTATATATTTATATCACCCAAAGGGGAGAATGTTGGGTATATGGATACACCAACTAGGTTTGGGTGACTAAATATATAAACCTAGGTTTAAGTGTTTGTAGCTTTAAGCACCAAACTGCAATGTAATTAGATAATTAAGGGTGCGGTTGCAAGCAGCAATAAAGGCAGTAAGAGAAACGTAACACTTCCTGGTTCCTGCTCTGGTCGCTGGTCTCTCTGCTGTCTGCTGCCTGCTGTTTACTCCTGTATGAGACGTCTGTTTGTTAAATTGCTTGTTGGCTACTGTGCTTGATACCGTTTCTACTGAACAAAAGGACTGTTTACTTGGTGAGCTGATATCCTGTGCATACTCAGCGTTGTCTTCGAGAGAAAGGTATCGGAAGGAGAAGATAAAGACATTGTACTGACTAGTTAATGGACTAGGTTACTGGATGGATATATTGGATAATGACATATGGACTGAATGACAATGCTTAAACTCTGTGTGAATTAAATAACTATTTAAAACTACAAACAGTGTTTTTTTCTCCAGTGTGTGTATACTCTTGGGCCCAGCCTCTCTCTCATTTGGCTGCCTGGCTTGACTGCTGCTGTGCACTCTGCTTGGGGGTTTGTCCCCAAACACTAACAGTGCTACAATATTCCATCCACAATACAAATATCTAACAATCATGTTTTCTCAGAAAAAGGTACTTATCAACTAATCTAGGATTAGAAGAAAACATCATAAAGAGTGGTACACTTTAGTCTGCCTCATCTTTGCCATACATTGCAATTGAATCTTTCACTCTCTCTAGCATGTTTACAGTTTCTACTTTCAACCCCACCTGCTCCAATACATGCATAACAAAATATTTTCCACCTAAAAAAGATGAAATCCTTTCTATTTCATATTTAAGAGCAAGTACAACAAAAATGGAGAAGGGGGTGGGGAATCCAGGTCCTTTTAATGTGGCTAAGAAAAGTAAATGTTCTTGAGTGCCAATTTGTATCTTGTCTACTAAATTCTTCTATACAGAAATATACACTTTTCATGTTTCATCTTCTATTTCCTGAGCCATTTTAATAAAATTCATTTTTTTCTGTGTGTGTTTGTGTGTGTGTAAATTTAAGACATTTATTTAAGATTCTGGCATTCTAACCACTGTGTGATAATGCAGTGGTTAGAATGCAGTACTGCAGGCTACTTCTGCTGCCTGCTGGCTGCCTGCAATTTGGCAGTTCATCTCTCACTAGGCTCAATTTCTGGCTGGATTTTCATCACCTTCGGAGCGAGGATCACAACCTCTGCAGCACCGTTCTGAGATCACCTCATTGGAGGGCCCCAATCAGGGCCATAGCCACCCTGGAGGGGTGGTAATGCAAAGGGGAACTGCCTGGCCAGCAGAGGAGAGCTGCATCTCTCCTCCCTGACATGGAAACCCCCCTCATCTGAAGACGAGCTGCAGTGGCACCCAAAATGACTGCCATGAAGATGGAGACAGTCAGAATGCCCAAGACTTTGCAGGAGTGAAGAGACGGTGAAGAGTGCGTGATTTGGGTGAGAATATTTTTGAATTTTTAAGTACAACCCTGACAAAGATAATAAAAACAGAGGACTCATAAGGCTTTTTAAATTTGCAGCGAATCTAATATTGGAGCAGAATTTTTAAAATACTAAAAACTTAACTGTAAAAACTGAAAAACAGAAGTAAAACAAAATAAAGGATTTTCAAAAAAAAATGAATTTTCAAAAAAACTTTTGAAAATTGGATTTTATGATTGAGCAGATTGTGGCTTTGCATAGGCATGGTTAAAATTCTGTAAACTACATTTAAAAAAGGAATATATATCTATTTTTTGAAATATTGACAAAGTTTATTGAGAACGGTAAAAAGAAAAGAAATGTGAAGATTGATTAAAGGGTGTCACCTGCTGTCAAAAGAAGATATTACAGATGCCTAAATTTTTGACAAGACTGGATTTAAAGGGGAATTGAGAATGAGGGGGGGAAAAAGGAACTGAACTATTAAAGGATCCTGGAAAGCTACAATATAAAATCAAACGGGTGGAGGAATTTATGAAGGTTTTACCCAAATGGACTAACTTTAGGAAAACTCCTGGACATTGGAATTTCAGTCTGAAAAGTGACTTTGGATTGAACAAAAAACTATTGGACAATTGGACAGAAAGAAATAGAACAAATAAAAAGAAAAATGAGCTGAATTTGTAAAGAAATTATGGTGGAACTTCAGATGATAAAAGACACTATGATTAGAAGATTTGAGGACATTTTGAATAAAATACAGAACATGGCAGAGGATATGGAAATGGTGGGATTCATTTTTTTTTACTACCGGTTCTGTGGCATGGCTTGGTGGGATGGCAGGGGAAGGATACTGTAAAATCTCCAGTCAGAGGTGGTATTTGCCGGTTCTCCGAACTACTCAAAATTTCTGCTACTGGTTCTCCAGAACTGGTCAGAACCTGCTGAATACCATCTCTGAAATGGAGACACAAATAATAGAAGGAAACCAGGAGACACAGGAAGAGGAGGAGCCATTTGGAAGAGCAAACAGAAAAATACAACAAATGAAACAACACATAAAAAGAAATGAGAAAAAGGAAAAAAATTAAAAATGACAATGATTGATGTAGTAAACCAAGAGGAGAGTATTTTAAAGGAGATGCAAAAGGCTCTGTTATGCAGCACCCTTATACGAGTCTTTATGGTGAAAGGGTGGATGCTTCCACTTACCATTGGGTCTTCATCACCATTCTTGCCAGAGTCAACCACTTTGGGGGCTGGAGTTTCCCTCTCCCTGGACTGGAAGGGGGAACCTCCATGGCCAACCTAGCTAATTTCCCCTTGTCAGACGGGTTCTGGGGAGTCCAACTTGGCTGCCGCCGGTCCTCGCCTGAGGAATGGGAGATGAGGCATTCTGAAGCCCAGTGGCCCTGCTGGCCACATCTGAAGCACTTGACTCTGGGGCTTGCTGCACATTTCACATCTGCTGGTGGCTTTCCAGCTAGTTAATGGCCCAATAGCTGCTTAGGGGGTTTCTCTTGCATTGCCCTTCGGTGGGGATGAATTTCTAAGTCCATGGTCACTGCCATCCGGTACCAATCCTGAATTTGGTCGGACACCCCCTATAGATGCAAGCTTGTCTAAGGTCCTGATCCAGGTCTTTCTTAAAATAATAGACGAAGAGTTCCTCAGGCCAGGTTCATAATTTTCTGGCTACTCTTCTAAACTCCCACACTAATTCCTTAGGTGGCCAGCTGTGCTGCTTCAGCCCCTTGATCTCTGCTTCAGCTTCCTCTTTGTTAGTCATGTCCTTGAATTGGACCCTTAGAGGCTGCACAAACTTGTCCACATCTTCCAGTTCAGGAGTTCCTTCATCATGGAGTTGAGCAATTCACTCAACTGCTTCCTCTTCCCTCATATTATCTGCAGTGACTAAGATCATGTCCTAGTCTGACTGGTACTGTCCCCCATATCCATCAATGTGAACTCAGATTTGGTTTAGGAAATAGGCTAGTTTTCCCAGGGTGCCATCAAAGGTAGCCAGGAGCTGGGGGGTGGCAGTGGCTGGGGGGGGCAGCTGCAGCCAGAGGGATCGGTGGTGGGATGGAAGCCAGCATCCACTGGTACTGGATTCATCCTTGGCCTGGATAAAAGGCCCACCTGGGCAGAACCTATTCTTCAAGCGGCAGTCCAAGAGGCATTGGTGGGGGTTGATGGGTAGGCCTTGGTTGGCCTCCCGTTCTTCCCCTGGTCCCAGGGCTTGAGTGGCCCAAGGGCCTGGAAGGTCATCCTGCTGCAGTGGCTGGCTGGGCTTCTATTTGCAGGAATTGGGAGACTGTGCTTTGGGCCAGCCAGCACCAAATAGAATGAAGCAGATGCTCTGCTCTGGACTGCCATGCTTCCTGATCCTAGAAAGTGGAATGTAGGCTGGGGTAGAATCCAACCGAGCTGGATTGAGTGCAGGAAGATTTGAGCCATGGGTCCCACACTCAGTAGCTTGAACTTCTGGGGAAGCCCAGCAAGCAACTGGCTTTGGGACAATGATTGGAGCCTCAATTCCCTGAATTCACCAGCCTCCAGGGATTTTGGTGGTCTCCACTCAAGGCAGCCACTGGTCCAGGTTGTCCCGATAACCCTGTGGATGCAGGGACCACTATCCCTGGTTCCAGCTCTAACTGCACAGCTGATCCAGCTGGCAGGGTCTGCCTAGAAACAGGTTCCTTGGGTCTGACACCTTCCGGAGTTTGGCCTATGCTGCCTTGGTTTCAGCTACCGCTGCAGCTGATGGGTACCAGATAGCTTCGCAAACCTCTTCCAAAGCAGATCCAGCAGATCCTTCAAGGGTTTCTTGTCCCTACTCCATCTTCCCTGAGTCATTACGCTCCAGTATTTTGGGGTGCATCTCGGGGTTCAGTTACAATTTAGCTCCATTTAGAAGTGGTACAATCCACTTTATGTCTTTAGAATTTTTTTTCATGTCACTGAATGTTTAAACCTGTCATTTTTTTATCAGGCAAAGTTGAAGGGGGTGGGTTAAGTTTGATTTTTTTAAGTTTGATTTTTCAAGGTTGGGTTTTTTTCTTATTTATTCCTATGCACCCATCCCTTTTCACTAAGAAGGGATACCTCTTCCTCTAAGTTGTGGTGTAGATGTAGGGTGTGTTGAGGGTTTAGTTCACATGTTTTGCATGCAATGCCTCCTTAATCTCGCCAGACTTTATTCCAAACCTCTAACGGCAGTCTAAGTAAGTGTAAGTACAAGAATTTGCCATTCATACTTTAAAAAAAATTCATTTAGACTCAAAATAGTATACACTAATCCAGGAGTGGGGGGAAAAACCCCATTTTTTTGAGATGCCAGACTAGCATGCATTCACATGCCTCTAACCTCCTTGCTTGCTGCAAAGCCAGATTGTAGCAAACAAGGGATTGAAAGCACATGAATGCATGTTTGTCTGGCCATTTTGGGGTTAGTTCACCGAAATCAACAAAAACTTAGGTATTTAATTCTGCCAAACTAGTTGTTAAATTATTTTTTAATCCCACCACTGACTTAGACAATAAGTGCTGATGTAATAAACAGAGACTTGAATTGAAATTGCAATGGACAAAATAGTTACCAAAGTCTTCATATGAGATGCCTGTTACACATTTCCTTCCCCTGACCCAAGACATGCCTGTCCTGACCCTTCATGCCAAGTAAACAACATTGAATGATTATGAGCAGCTAGGTAAGAAAGTCAAGGACCTCGGTGCACAAGTAGTTTTTTCATCTGGGGACTTCTGGTTAGGCTTCCTTGGTGACATACCGGAATCTGCAGTTGTCTGTAGTTTCGGTTTGGGCTTGCTGCTGGAGGGCTCCGATTTACCAGATTTAAGGCTGAAGCCACCCTGTAGAGGTGGTGAAGAAGGGGGAGACCACCAGCTGGGTTAAGGGGAGCCACATCTCTCCTCCCTGGCTTGGCAATACTCCTCTCTGAAGGCTGTTGCAGCGGTGGTCAAAAATGGCCACCCCAAAGAAGAAGACCAGACAAAAATGTGCAGGAGTGTGGAAGAAGGGAATAGCCTGAGTGACCAGGCTAAGCAGAATTAACATCTGAATATAAGATACCCTGGAATTAAAATACCTAAGAACTTTTGAAAAAGATTTTTAAAGCAGCGGTAAAGAAGGGAAAAAAAGATCTGATAGCTTGAAGTGGCTTTGAACTTTGAAAGAAAAGCCTGAAGGAGAAATCAGTGTAAAATAATCATGACACTAATTAGGCTAATCTAAAGCTGCAATTGTAAGCAGCAAAGGGAAGATAAGGAATGTTTGACATTTAAAAGCCAGAAAAGGAGAAAAAGCAGAGGAAAAAAAGGAGGGAGATGGAACTTGGATATACCAGAGAGTGCCACCTGATGCTAAAAGAATTTAAATGTGAACTTTTAAAAGATTTTTAAAGAATAATAAAGAAAGTGAAATCTTGCTACAATAAAACAGAACCCCCCGAAAGTGAAAGTGGAGCTTGGAACTTTGCAACAAAGAAAGAAGTAAGAAAAAACTGTTCTGGGACTGTTTGATGACTTTGGAAACTCTGGATAATGGGTTACTAGAGGGGACTTTGGTTGTTTATAAGTATTGAGAAGTGTTGAAAGATTGCAGAACTTTTTCTGGAATTGAAAATGGAACTAAAAAACATAAAAGAACAGCTGCAAGAGAAAGGAGAATTGTGTAACTTTGATCTACGATTTCTGGAAATGGCGGTTTTGGAGTATGAAGGAGCTTCAGAGGAAGAAGGAGAGGGGAACAAAGAAGAGGCCATCTTTAATAAACAGTTGGGACAATGAAGTTTGAAGTGAAAAGAAGGGAAAAGGGATTTAAAAACTAGAGACCAGAGGAGGCAATTTTTTAAAAAAAGAACAGTTTGAAAAATAAACATAATACAAGGAAAGAGCAGAAGGGAGGATTACAGAAGAAAGCATCAAAAAGGAAGGTGGACAAAAATTGGAGTGAGAAAAAGAGAGGGGAAATAAAGGGGAAAAGAAATTACAAGAAACAGAATCAGGAAATAAAGAAATATGGGAAACAAACAAAAATAAAAAGAAATTGTTTGTTTGAAAGACACAGAGATAATGGCTGAATATATAATTAAGAGAGAGGATTCTGCAAGGTGACAAGGAACTGTATAAATATTTTAGAAATAATAAACTATGTAGAAAATAGGAAGATATATACTATTAAAGTGGAATATGAAACTGATATTGTTAATCAATGGAATGTTTGTTAACAATCAAACTAAATATAGAGATATGAAAATATGAAAATATGTATACTTATAAAATGTAATTGAAATGATGAGAAGGATAGAGAAAATATGAATATCAATGTATATTAATGATCCATAAAACATAACTAAAAAGAATTACAAGGAGGACTGTAAGGAGATTAATATCAGTTTCTAGGATGAATGTGAATTGACTAAATATTTCTTCTGCTTTTTTCTCTTTTATCATTGAAATTTAAAATATTTTAGAGGTAATTGAAGGGGGAAGTACCATGCAGAATCTGATTGAAAAGGAATTTATGTTATAATATAGTTATTAGGAGATGAATGTTATAATTGTTTAAGGGGACAATTTAAAAGTAGAATGTTTAATGGGATTTGAAAGGGAATTATTTACAAGATATGTAGGTGATACACCTACAAAACTCCCTTAAATGGTAATTATAAGGGAAACCTTGTTTTGTAATATTTGAAATGTGGAGGAATCTTTTGGGAAATGATGATATAAGAATACGTAGTGAAACTGTAAGTAGGACAGACAAAAGTATGTTATGACTCCCCTTCAAAATTCCAACGAACAAAACAGAAAGCAGCCGTTTCAAATTAAATCAAACAGAAAGAAGTCTTATAAGATAATGGCTGGCAGGAATCTCAATCCACAGCATAAATCTTTACTCTGTCCAGCAAACCAGTCCTGGCAATAAATCTCTAGTCTCAGAGCTTCTTGCTGTAACGTCCTCACTCAAATAAGTCACTTTGTTCCTGGCAAATTGTACCAGCCCAGCTGTGTCCTTTTATACTCATTGAGGCAACGTGCTAATTTACTGACTCGCTCTCCTCATTTGCTCCAGCTGATTTTGCCTTCTCAACAGTCTTCTGTTCCTTACATTTAACCATGAATTTTCCAAGTTCTCATCTCCACTAGAAGACTCTCTCAAAACTTCCCTGTCAGCCATTCCCGGCTGTTGATCAGATAAGGAACCAGAGGAGCTCAAAGGTCCTGACAATTCTAATACATCAGGTCTGTCGTCCTTTGTCACATCCATCTCCTCATCCTGGTTACCAGTCCAATCACTGAGCCATGCCAGCTCATATTTTTCTGCCATGTCCTCCTCACTTGAACTCATATCAGTCACAGGAGCTGAATCCAAGCCCGGAGCCACAACAAAAGTATAAGTATAATGATTGTGAGGATATGGAATCTTTGAAAAGGAAATGAAATAGATCCGGAAATAAATGAGAAAACTATAAAACAAGCCCGAGGGAGGTATTTGAGTAAGAATAAATAGAAAATATATAAAGTAGTGATAAGATAAGAAACTGAATATGAAAAATGAATATGTAACTGAAATTATATCTGTATGGAGATGTGAAAACTTGGAACCATGCTGTTCACTAAAAAAAATATGTTCTATTTTTCTTTTTGTTTTGTGAAAACCCAAATAAAATTGTTTTTTAAAAAAGTAGTTTTTTTCATCTGTACTGCCAACAAATGGACAACATCCGGTAAGAGAACAAAGAATTCTAGAAGTGAACCACTGGCTAGGGAAGTTTGCACTCATGAATTATGGTGCTGCCAAATGGAGTTGTTTATACTCCGTCAAAGCCAACCATCCTGAGACTCCAGAGGTAAGAAATACCCAAAGAGGAGCTTTCTTACAACATCATACTGGACGTTGATTGGACTCGCAATGCTGGACCCTTGAGGGAGGGACTGGGGGTAACTTTCAGAAGTGGGATTCAAAAATCCCAGCAATCCCTGTTGCCTGGTTGCTGGGTGGGCATGGCCATGGTGGGCCTGGTCTACTGGAACTTCCAGGAGGGCCATTTTTCATCTTCCCAAGGGTCTGGAGGCTTCCCCCAGGGCTCTAGGAGGGTGAAAATAGCCTCCCCGGGCTCTGGAGGCCCACTGGAAGCCAGAAACAGGCCTGTTTCTGGACATCCGGTTACTATTGGGAGGGCCGTTTTTTGCATCCCCAAGGATCCAGGAGGCCTCCCCCAGGCTCTGGAGGCCCACTTTGAAACTGGAAACAGGCCCATTTCCGGACTTCTGGTACTTCCAGGAGGGCTATTTTATACCTTCCCAAGGGTCCAGAGGCCTCCCCTGGCCTTTGGAGGCCCACAGGAAGCCAGAAACAGACCCATTTCCGCACTTCTGGAAGCCCTGTTTTTCCTCCTCCCAGGGTCTCCGCACAGACCCTGCACTTACCTGCATCGCGTGGTGACTCCTGGGAGGGGCGGGGTGGGGTGGGCAGGGCCAGTCGGTCAGTTGAAATTCCGGTTCGGCAAACCAGATTAAAACATAACATCCAGTTCACTCAAACCGGTCCAAGCCGGTAGAATCTCACCCCTGGTAATTTCAATGTGTAACCTTTGCGCCTTTTGAATAAGATCTTGCCTTTCTTTTGCTGCTTTCATTTCAATCTTAGTAAAAGTACCTGTTCTCTAATTCAATGGAGTTGGGGATTTTCTTTCTTGAGTTTTGAATGGAGGCAGGGCTGACGTTAGGTAAGATCTGCTTTATCAGCCAACCCAGAGATCCTAGTCTACTGTGGGAGCTGAGCACTCAATGACAACCCACGAGCAACCAAAAAGAGTCCAGAGCCCCAAGATCAACTCTCCTTGGGCATGTGTGAATCAAGATGAGACAGAGTGAGTGGAGGAGCTGCAACTCCATGAGGAACCAGTCTGAGCCAGATGGTTGCTAGGCATAAGACAGTTGGATGATCCTGAGAAGCACCACCAGGGGTGACCTTCACCAAAGGGCAGTGTGGAGACTTTCCCCTGCCTGACTCTGACATAGAGGACCTCATGTTGAGCCATGCATTGCAACTGCTGCATGAAGCAATTGAGAGTTGGAGAGCTCAGGAAATCTTGCCCAGAAGCCTACCCAGCCATCACATGGACAGACCAAGCAGGCAGCAAGGGAAGCTGCCACTTCCACAGCTGCAGTGGCAGCCTCCGTTGCTCCACAGAGGCAACTCCAGGTGCAGCTGCTCAGTCAACAGCCACTGCATGTGTTGGCAGACGAGCTAAAAAATGATCTGGCCAGGGACTGGCACTATGGCAACCTCAGATGCAGCAAGTCCTTCTTTCCTGCTCATAAAGCCCCCCCCCAAAGCTTGCCAAAAGTGGGCCTGCACCCAAACTGAGGTCCACAGCATGCTTCAAGTGTGGTAAGGAGGAACACTGGGCAGCTGATTGCCATTTGCTCAAACTAAGTCCCAAACACCTGGCTGCTGTGGGCAAGAAGCTTGAGAAGTAGCCACTGAGGCACTGTGAATTAGCCTTGAAGGGGGCAGAGGTTGTTCAGTTCACCGATCCCACCCAGGAGGAGCTGGAGGAGAATGAGACTGACTCTGATGATGACCCCCTATCAACAGGTAAATCAATATATGATCCCTGTGACCATCTCAGTGGAGCTACCTTTGGTAGGCACCCTGGGGAAGATGTTAGCCCTTTTGGATTCAGGGTGCACCAGATGTGTGATTAGCCCCAAGCTGATAGAGAAACTCAGACTGAGACTGAGGACACTGAGGGTACCCACTATTGTGGTTTGTCTTAGCTGGCAGTCAAGTCAGATGAGTCAGAGGAGATGGAGGGAGTTACCATTGGAACCAGTGGAAGGCTCTGAGGAACAGGAGGTCTCAGAGCCAGATGCAGAGCAGGGCCCATCTATCCACACTCAGGCAGAGAGACAGCTGTTTTCAGGGCCTGAGATGAGCACGGGGAGAAACAGCTGGACCCTGTCCCAGATGCGTGCATGCACAGAGAAGTGTGGAAAGGAGAGCAACACAGGTCTGAGGGCCAGCTATCCAAGAAAAGAAAGATACATTAACAAGCCCCTCCCTGGCTGGGATATAAGGAGGAGGGGCATGGGAGACATGGGTGTCGGAGACATCTGTTCATGCTCCAGAAGAGTACCCTCTGGCAGATTCCTTGCCAGGATTTCCTTGCCGGTAACCAGATTGGTCAGGACTCTTTGTGTTGGGATTGAAGTGCTGTTATCACCTATGGATGCGTGACCTGGAGCTTTGTCAGTGAATGCTGTGAATTCCTGCCTTTCTAAAAAAAAAAAAAAAAAAGGCTGGATCAGAACACTAATTTTGCCAGCTGGATAGGTCAATGGCGGGGGTGGGGGGCAGCTCACTTCATAACTGAACTTGTGGAAATATGGATGGGGAGCCACAAAGAGACATTGAGTTTCATTGTAGCACCCAAAATGGAGAGCCCACTCCTGCTTGGATTAACCTGGCTCCACAAATGGAACCCTCTTGTGAACTGGAGGAAGGGGCTTCTAAGAATCCATTCCCAACTGGAGGGAAGAGCAGGAGAGAAATCCCCAAAAGAACCAAGGTTACAAGGGCATTAAGGACTGCAGTGCAGGAATGCACACAAGGCAAGGAAAAAAAATCTCAAAGGAATAATGGGTCCTCAAGGAAGCATTCTGTGAATGGGGCTCTGATGCATTCCAGCCCCATCACCCCACAGATTGTAGCATAGAAATCCTCCCTGGGGCAAAATTCACCAAGCCAAAAATGTATTTGATGTCTTAGCAAGAGTTAAATGAGCTGCAGGCCTTTATTGATAAGAATTTGAAGCAGGAAATTCATCTAACCAGCTAAACTGTGGATGGCTGCTCTGGTGTTGTTTTGTGAAAAAAAGGATGAGTCTCTGTATGGATTAAAAAGGGTTAAATGCTGTGTGTGGGGGGAATGTTTATCTGCTGCCACTAATGAAGGATATGATGGCACATTTAGGCAAAGGAAAAATATTTACTAAGCTGGATTTGTGTGAAGCTTACTACAGAGTTTGCATTAAGGAGGGAGATGAATGGAAAACTGTCTTTAATTGCCCTTTGGGTTGCTTCCAGTTCAGAGTGCTCCCGTTTGGGTTACAAGGGGCACCTGCTGTTTTCATGTAACTGATCAATGAGGTGCTACATGAACATTTGTACAAAGGGGTCCTGGTTTACTTAGATGACATTCTCATATACACTGAGACTATGAAGGAGTAGGTGAAGCTAGTGCATGCAGTTCTGAATAAACTCAGAGCTGCTGAACAGTATGCTAAATTGTCCAAGTATGAGTTTTATCAGGACAAGATTGACTACTTGGACTATCACATATCACACAAGAAGATAGAGATGGACCTTGAAAAGGTGCAGACAGTCTTGGAATGGGCACACACACACAGCACACGAAAGCAGAGTAGCAGATTAAGGTTATTGGTTTCAAACATGTGGTTCAAGCATTAGGCTATTCAGGTGTACCTATAACAAAGTAAGAAATCTAAATGTTTGATTTGATTATGAGTTACCCTGTAGTAAGATAGGCAGTCAATACATTTAATAAATAAATAAAAAATAAACAAACAAACAAAGCCACTCAGTCTTACCAGGGATTAACCAGAGCCTGTAGTCCTCCATCCAGACTCACATAGCTTTTTATTTATTTTATTTTATTTTTATTTATTTTATTTTGTCAAGCGATTATAAGATAACAGGTATAATTTAAACATAGTTATGAATACATGACATGGATACATATAAGAAAAATAAAAAGAAACAATAGGACAGGGACGGTAGGCATGTTGGTGCGCTTATGCACACCCCCTACAGACCTCTAAGGAAAGGTCAATAGTAGACAGTCTAAAGTTAACATTTTGGGGGTTTGAGGAAGAAACCACAGAGTCAGGTAGAGTATTCCAGACATTGACCACTCTGTTGCTGAAGTCGTATTTCCTGCAATCAAGTTTGGTGCAGTTTACCTTGAGTTTGTATCTATTGTGTGCTCTTGTATTGTTATGGTTGAAGCTGAAGTATTCATTGACATTACAATGTATAATTTTATATATTGTATGTATGTATGTATGTATATGTATATGTATGTGTGTGTGTGTATATATATATGTGTGTGTGTGTGTGTGTGTGTGTTTACATATGGATCTTTGGTTATTCGGGTTTTCTCCCACGTAAGATTGGAAGTATCTAGGCAACGTTTCAATAAAGTCTCATTTATCATCTTCAGGCTTGTGTTTTCTGCTCTGTGCTTCTCAGAGTAATGTGAGCTTGCAGCTGTTGCTTCCTTTTAACTGCTAGTGGGGGTGTGACTTGATTGGGTGGGGGCTTGGCTGTGTTCTGATTGGGTGGGGGGTGTTCTGATTGGTTGGGGGCTGGCCGTGTTCTGATTGGCTAGAGGTGTGTTCTGTTCAGGTGGGGGCTTGGTTGTGCTCAGGTTAGTCTTAGTTGCTGGGGGATTTGAGCTGGTGAGCTGTGATCCTGATGTTTGGCTTCATGTTCGTGGTCGTGCCGCATCTTCATGGTGGGTGTCAGTTCACTTCATGTATGGCTCGGAGGGGTTTGAAGCGGGTAGTGATGCAGCTGCAGTGCGGCTTCTGGTCCGTGGTCGTGTCTCATCTTCTGTGTGGGTGTGAGTCTGCTTTCTACATGGAAGTGTGGTGGTAGCATCTTGTGTGGCCCTCGTGGGTGTGGGTCTGGTGTCATTCTTCATGTTAGGTACTCGTCTGTTTGTGAGGGTGGGTTTCCAAATGGCTGGTAGGCAGGAGGTGTCATCTCGTTTATTCATGCTGTGTGGGCGTTTTTCTATCTCTATGGCTTCTCTGATTATTCTGTTGTTGAAGTGTTCGGTTTTGCTATAGTTCTGGTATCACAGCAGGATCACAGCTCACCAGCTCAAATCCCCCAGCAACTAAGTCTAACCTGAGCACAACCAAGCCCCCACCTGAACACAACACACCCCCACCCAATCAGAACACAGCCAAGCCCCCACCCAATCAAGGGCTACCCCCACTAGCAGTTAAAAGGAAGAAGCAGCTGCAAGCTCACATTACTCTGAGAAGCACAGAGCAGAAGACACAAGCCTGAAGATGATCAGTGAGACTTCATCGAAATGTTGCCTAGATACTTCCAATCTTACGCGGGAGAAAACCCGAATAACCAAAGATCCACATACAAATACCCGCGAGAACCTCAGAAAATAATATATATATATATATATATATATATATATATATATATATATATATATATATATATATATATATATATATATATATATAGTATTCAGCTTTGTTCAGGTATTTTCCCATGTCATTATAGTTGTGCTTTTAAAGTTGTAGCAATGTTTCGGCAACTTTAAAAGCACAACTATAATGACGTGGGAAAATACCCAAACAAAGCTGAATACCATACATATAAATCCCCGCGAAAACTTACGAAAACAAATATATATATATTTATTGAGTTTTCTGTTTCTTTCTTTCTTTCTTTCTCTTCCACTCTGTCTTCCATGCAACTAGGTGATATGCTTGTTAAGATTTGTGCCTTCCCTAATTTAACTGGGATTTATGGTAGGAATGACCAGAGTGTAAACCTGAGAGTTCTGTTTTCTTCTCCTTTTCTCTCTCTCTCTGTCTCTGTCTCTCTCTGTCTCTCTGTCTCTCTGTCTCTGTCTCTCTGTCTCTCTCTCTCTCTCTCTCTCTGTGTGTGTGTGTGTGAGAGAGAGACAGAGACAGACTTTGTGTACCCTGGAGGTAATTGCAACTGTTAAGTATCTCTAATCCCTAGAGACAAGAATTTTAAATTATTAGGGGGTGGAGAAATGGTTAAAGCAATGAAAATAAAATGAAATGCCTTTACCCTGGGCTTGCTTGGCCAGCAGAACAGGGTGAAGTTTCCTTCCCTCTCTGTACCTTTAAGAACAGTCCAAGATTATGAGAGAATGTTTTAAGTTCATTTATAAAAAAAAGTTTCATTCTTGCATTTACTGTATGTGTTTGAGTGGTTTTATCTGTCTATTTAACATCTGGATGTTAACCTTAATGTTTTTTATCAAACTCTATCTGCAAGCTATCTATTCACCCCCACTCCACCTCCCCATCTTCTATCTCCAACAATGCCTTTCCTGGGAGGATCACCCACAAAGGGTGGTAGCCCCCCCCTCATTCTCTTGTCTGTCAGCCCTGCACAGACAACTCTACAACCTGTTAAAGCAGATCACACCGATGCTGCCTCCAGAGGAGCCCTTCCATTCATAGAGCCAAAGAATTTATCCAGCCATCCACTAGAACAGGGGTTGCCAACTGGTGGGTGGTGGATCACTGGTGGTCCACAAGAAAATTTTGGTGGTCCACAGAGAAATGTCCCCCCCAAAGCACATACCCCCAAAGCAATTAATCCAGGCTGCGCAGGAACACAAGGCTGAGCCACTCAAATGGCCCACAGGAACATAAGGATGCGACATCCAGATGGCCTGCCCACCCACTGGCCCCCACCCTTCAGCCGAGCACAAACCTTACCTTGAGTAGAGCCACATGAGCTGGAACTGGAAGGTAAGACCAACAGCAAGGGAGGGAAATCCGCCTCGGGGTGGCTTGCTGACATTGATAGGAAAGTCGGTTCCATAATCCAGAGCTTCACAGTCACAGGACTGGCCCTTTGGTCACCACAGAGCAGCTGCTTCTCCACCCAGGTGCACCAGATGACTCCAGCTGCTTCTCTCTGCTAACAGATGGCCAAGCTATCTGCAAAATCATCTCTCTGGGAGTGCTCGACAGTTTGCAGATAACTTGGCCGCCTGTTAGTGGAGAGAAGCAACTGGAATCACTCTTGTCTCTTGAGAGCCTGGCCAAAGTTTCCCATGCCACTCATGTTTCAGTGCTTTAACTCCCAGGGACAGGTGTTTGGCCAAGCTACCTGCAAAATAGTCTCTCTCGTGAGGAGCGCTCATGGAGAGAAGCAGCCAGAGTCACTCTCATCTCTCAAGAGCCTGGCCAAAGTTTCCCATGCTGCTTTTGCGAGTGCTCCTCGAGAGAGAGAGAAATGATTTTGCAGATAGCTTGCCCAAACTCCTGTCCCTGGGAGGCAAAGTGTTGAAGTGCGAGTGGCGCAGGAAACTTTAGCCAGGCTCCTCAAGCAAAGGTGGAATGCTGATGCTGTGCAAATGCATGTAGCCTGTCCCCCTCTTGCTGCAACAGCACCATTACTTGCCCTGGCCAGCAAGGGTTGTGCTGCTTTTTGCATGTTGCATCACCTTTAAATTTGCATATTACACATGCCACCCCCTACGGCAGAGATTTCCAACCCCACCATGGGCTGGTCCCATATTCCAGAGCTGCAGTAGTTACAAGGCTGGCCCTTTGGTCATCCCAGAGCAGCTCCTCCAGTCCATGGCAGGGGGGCCAGTCCTGTGACTACTGCAGCTCTGGAATATGGGACCAACTTTCCCAGAAACATCAGCAAGGCACTGCCAGTCAAAATTCATATTAGTGGTCTGCGGGATTTAAAATTATGACTTTGCTGGTCCCTGAGATCCAAAAGGTTCACAACCCCTGCACTAGAAAGTCATCACAGAAACCAGAATGGAGCAGACCTTCCCAAGCCTGACTGACTCATCTTACCGCCAAGCCAAGCCAAACACCACCGAGCAGATATGAAACAGAGGATCCTGAGATGGACCAGTGAAGACTAAAAGACTCTTTTCAATTTCTAGGCAGCTGGAAAGACTAAGAGGGGAGGGTGGAAATTCATTGTAAGGTTTTCTTTCTTACTTCATTTATGTTGTAATTAGTTAAATGGATTCATGGAGGGATGGTGCTTGGGAGTGGTTGGCACAGCAAGTTTTGAACACTTTGGACTTCTGTCATGTGGGAGGGAAATTTGCCCAGCATGTTTGTATTGCCTGTATTGTAGAAGTAGCTGCACACACAGTCACACAGACACACACAGACACACAAATACACACACACACCATTCAGAATCAGACTGAGGCTATCCCCTTCACCTACCTCCACACAAAGCTTTTTCTAGGCTGGTTTTTGCTCTGTGGCACTAAGGCCCAAACAGTCATACCTCTCTGCCAATTTTATGAGGGAGGGGGCATGTCTGTCAGGCAATTCCCTCATTGAAGAAGTAACAGAAAAGAGATTTCCAAACCCCAAGTCCTGATTGTGAGTCACAAATGATGCTGCCCAGTTGCTCAGTAAGACTGAGTATGTTGCACTGGTGGTCTCATTAGTAGGAGTCCCAGGGCTCATTTTGCATAATTCAAAAATATTAATAGTCTGGATTGCACACTGGTTAGCTTCAATTTGGCCTCATAAACTGTGAATGCACAAAACTAAGAGTTAAGGCAGGTTCAGGAAGTAACCCTTGGAAATGGGCAGCCTGTAGTTATTTAAAGCAAAATCATGGCTGTGAAAAATTTTGGAGCTTGTGCTTGCTTCAAACTTGATTGGAAGCTCACAGAAAGTGACATCAAACATCTGAAAATAATTTTCATAGAAAATTGGATACTGTAATTTTAGCATATTTGCCTTCTCTTGGGAACAAACAGATGTTTGTGTGTGTGTGATATCAGCCCAAGATCTCTTGTGGCTGTGCAACGATGCAAGACTAATCCCCAGCTTAATCCCTCTGCCTTGCCTGGCTAGCATTTTCCTAACAGTTTTTCTATTAATAAGATTGTAAGGGAAATCTGAAAATATCACTTCTATTACTTATTCTTCATCCCTCCTTTACTGCTTCTGGTTTTGAGGGAGATGCAAAGTTCTGGCTCTTTGTCAGATTCTAAAAGTGATACTGCCATTCAATTGGGAGAAGGGGAGGGTGTCTTGGATTCGATTCATTAGTATTGCCTGTGACAACTGATATTTTATAACTTGTATCCTGGTGCCAGAGCTTTTCTCACCTCTTGGGGGGATAGATAGGAGGGAAGACCATGTGGGTTGTTTCACTTTAATAAGCCAGCAGAAGTTGACCATGAGAATGTATGCTTATCTGTTTTCTCAAAGTGACCAGTACAATAACATCTTCACATCTGTGGATTGACTGAAGGGAGGGGTCCCTACTGCTTTAATTCTACTTGTCTTGCCTAAGGGTAGTCAGACGTTGCTTTGAAAGGCATGCTTTTACTTCTGCTTAATAAAAGCTTCTTTCTGAAATCATTCATTTCAAAAGTCTTCACTTTCTTACGTAAGTAGGAGGGGCAATCCTTACACTCTTGTTTTTATGACAGTCTCAACCATTGTTAATTTTTGTTGTAGTATGATGTTGTTTCTTCATCTTTTAATAGGCCTGCTTCATGTTCTTTGACCTTTTCCCTCTTTTGAAAATATTGCTACAAGAAATATTTTCATGATTCTTTCTTCTCTAAAACAATTAAGCAAAACAATTTAAGAAGTTTATTGAGATGTGCAGAATCTATTCCAGCACAATAATGGATTCATACTAGAAACAAAACTTTTGTTCGCTTCAAGTTCTTTCACAATATTGATTTGGATGACATTCAAATGTAAAGGTACAACACTGTAACCTAAGTGAATTTTATTTTATACTATTTCCAAGAAGAGCAGTTTGCCCAAGCAAACGTAGGAAAGAACTGACAATTATACCAGTTGAAGTGCAGGTTTTATGGTCAATTAATATAAACTCATCACCATTACAGGAATAGTTTATTCCTTATTTTGCAGATAATTCATTTCTCTTTCTCTTATTTTCAGCATGTCCACTATTTGCTTATATCTTTGTATGATAGAAAAAGATGAGAACATAGATTCTGTTTGAATTTGCAGCAATCTGACCAACACACAAGTAAATAATTCAGCAGGATTCATTTATAGAAGAAATTTGTTTATATACAATAATATAAAACATGATGTATGTATACAATACCCATGCAGCTCTTGCAACATGGTAGCAAGTACAAGGACAAGAAGCAGAATCCAGAATCACCAGAATTCAGAAGCTATAATACAAGGACAAAGTAGCTCTTAGATATATATACAAATCAGCTAACCCATGCCCAGGCTCTGACCTGTTTGAGTCACCAAACAGTCCCCATTGGCTGACCTGTTACCATGTCTATTCCAATTCATGAACTCTTATACACTAACAGATTCCGAGTCAGCCAGTTATGAAAAATCCATACTAAATGTTACTAACATTAAATGATAAATGTGGAATTTTACTGCAAGACAATGGGCTGCTGGTGGCCAGGTGCTAAGGCAGGATTTACCTCAGACCCTCATTCACTCTCATAATCTTCTTCCTTCCTTTCTCCCTCCCTCCCTCCCTCCCTCCCTCCCTTCCTTCCTTCTTTCCTTCCTTCCTTCCTTCCTTCTCTTCTTTTTCCTTTCCCCTTCATTCTTCTTTCTTTCTTCTTCCTTCCCCTTTCCTTCTTTTTTCTTCCTTGCTCTCTTTCCTTCTTTTTCCTTGGATGCTCAAATGCAAAAGGGAAACCATTCCTCACCTTGTGATCAAATGCCACTTTTGCTAATAATTTGTGGTCACATAAGACTGAGAACAAACTAGGCTCAGTTTATCCCATGCTTGCATTTCGTGGGGGCTTACCAGACTATAGGGTAGTACAGCAAAACTGTCAAAATTATGGGAGAGAGAGAGAGATCTTCAGCCAAGCTGCTGGCAGTGGCACGGGCAGTAGGAGCCACATGAGCGAAGAAGCACTGAGGGGGCGTGGAGTACAAAGCAAGGCAGGGAGAATGTGGAACTGCACCCCCCATGCCCCCCACTGGATTACCTGGGCATCCTGCCAGGCAGGCACTGAAGCACCACAATTGCCACTGGAGAGAGAGAGAGTAGGAGGAGGAAGAGGAGGAGGAGGAGGAGAAGGGCTTTCCAAACTCTCTTGTTTGTGTGTGTATGTGTATGGGAAAGAGAGCATGCAATCCCTGCATTAGTTGGAACATTTAAGCAGTGGTGGCAGGGGAAGGGGGCAGAAGCCATTTTTCTCCTCATCCTCCCCACTGAAGCAGTGGCAGCCACCTAATGATTGCCCTCTCCCCAACCAACCAGCCAGCATTGCCTGGTGGGCTGGATGCAGGTGTGATGGGCCTGGCCCCACAGTGCTTTCTCGCTCAGTTGAAGGCTTCATTCAGTCTTCAAATAGTAAGGCTAGCCGTGGAATTGGAATCAGCTGGTTGCAGGAACCAACGCTGTCTGTGGCCTTGGTGCACTGCTCAGTTACTGTCAGATGGTGCTCCATTCAAAATCCAAGAAAGAAATACTTAGACTCCATTAATTAGAGAAAAGATATCTTTTACTGGAAGTCAAGTGGTATCAACAAAAGAATTCTGAATCTGAGAAAATGAGTGTGTAAATCACACATACAAAGTGATGTCAACATTCCCACCCACAATAGTTCAATTTGTTCATTCAGTAAAAAGTTGTGTATAACATCATGTGGGCATCTCCAGGTGGTGATGAGGCCTCTGTCCGTTGACCTTGACATATTTTGATAAACAGCTGCAGCTGTGCATAGCATAGGACAGAAGCCTAAGCAAGAAACTTCCCCCCCAACTTATACAGTTCTGTTTTGTAAAACCTCCAGCTCACTTCCCATAACCATTTCCCCCTCCCCCCCCGTTACTTATGACAGCCGAAAGATGCAATGCAAAGGAAGAAAATCTTAAAGGCTGACAGTTACCTGGGCCAGCCTTAGTGTTTGAAGGGGCCAGGCCCATCACACCCGCATCCAGCTTGCCAGAGTTCACCGAGTCAGGGAAGGAATGAGACCCTGTCCCATAGAGCCTGCTGCAGCTTGGGTGGGGAAGATTGCACATTCTCTCTCTCATACAAACACACACACAAGGTTTGGAGAGCCGCTCTCCTTTCTCTCTCTCCCCCTCCATCCCCCCCTCCCTCTCTCCCTCCCCCCCTCTGCAGTGACAGTTGTAGCATTTCAGTGCCTGTGTCATGCCCTTGGTAGAGTTGGACTCTGAGGGAGAGGAGGAAAAACTGACAGGGAGAGGAGGTGTGGCTCCAGAGGTTGTGGAGGAGGCTGGGGAAGGGCAGAGGCCAGCTGAGCAGTCAGAGGAAGAACCAGGCCCATCCCGTCTGCATCCTAGAACACGCAGGGAGGAACGGAGAAGGAAACGACTTGAGATAGAGGAGTTGGCCATGATCCTCCTCATTGGTTGCAGCTGGGGAGACTAGTATATATATAACAGAGATGATTACAACATAGCGTTGCCAGAAGCAAAGCGTGTTTTATTTTGGGCTGAAGTTATCTTGGTTGGCATCCTTCCAACAGACTGTGCCTTGTTATCTCCTTGAATTTGGTAATTACTTATCCTATTCCATTGCGGAAATTTCGGCATTGTAATTTATTTGGGTTTTTTTATTTCATCTCTATCTGCTTATTAAGTTCAGAGTGTATTGCTTTCTTTTGAAGACTATTTTTGAGTACGTTTTATCTCCAACTGAGAATTATTGAGCAGTAGAGCCAAATTGGAGGCATTAAAAGACATTTATTTACATTTTGGATTTTGTTACATTTGTGTTACACTCCGGGTCATCACAGCCTGTCTGACAGGGTGCTCAGGTAAGCCAGTATGGGGCATGTGGGGGTGACTCTGCAACCCGCCTCCTTGCTTTGTACACCACCCCCAACCACCTCGCATTGTGGCCATCACTCCAGTGCATTGCTCAGCCACCTACTATTACGGAGGTGAGCAAGGAGAAGTAGTGGTGAAGAATGAAGTAATGCAAAGGGGGATGAAAGACAAAGCAAGGTAGGGGATGCAGAGCTGCCCCACCCCATCTTACCTTCAGCCAGGCCAGCCAGGCCAAACCCTTACCCCTGCCACTCAGGCAACCACATCCCTTCACTAAACTTTCCAGCTCCTTTCTCTGCCACCACATGCAGAGCAACTAAAGTGGGACTACAGTAAAAACAATAGTTCAGACCTTCCAACTTCTCATACACAAAAAAAGACCTTGTGAGGTTGGAAGGCCTGAACTATTTTTTAGTTCCAAAAACTACTTTAGTTTCCCTGCATGCATGCCAGGATGGTGTAGGCTGGGCTGAAGTTTCACAGGTCAGACCCTTACAGTTTCCTGGATGGCCATGCGGACCAGATTTGGCCTCATCATGGGCCAGATTCAGCCCACAGGCCTTGAGTTTGACACTCCTGTTCTAGAAAATTGAACTGTACTTCAGGACAAACTATGATAGTTTTTGTTTTGGAAACACGAAACCCGTAGAGCTTTGTGTCAGAATAGAGGACCCCCGGGTTGCTGTTTGGGGGAAGGCAACTCCCCAGCAACGAAGGAAGAGCCTCTGAGACCAGCGCGATTGAGCCAGCTGCCAGCTAATGGCGGCTCCAAAGTCCGGTCTGTCACTGAACTGACGAAGCAAAAAGTGACAGCCTGAAGGATCTGAGCAGAAAAGGGCAGAAGGACTACAAAAGCCGTGAGAGAGATCGGTCTGACTCTCCCTGTTTCATTGTGAGTAACAGTGGGGGAAGCTGGAGACAAGCGGCTAGAAAAGCAGTTTGAAAAGTGAAAGGGGGATAAATGCGGATAGAATGGCTCGACACTTAAAGTGAAAGTGTGGATTGGAGCGTTTGGAAGAAGATTGTTGAGGAGAAAAAAAGGCGGTGGGAAATTTAAGAAGCTCGGGAGTGGATTGCCATCTGGGATCAGCGCCTGAGAAGACTAGAAGACTAGGAGAGGATTATAGCTGCGAAGGAGGGCAGAGCGAGCGGTAGAGAGCGAGATAGCGATGCACTGATTTTTATATGCAAGGTCCTTTCCTTTTAGCATCATTGCCTACAAAACTGATTTCTAAAGTGATCGATCTGAGGTGGACGCCCAAAGTGACTGTGGACTGACAAGTGCTGGCAGAAGGGAAGAAGAAGAGGGAAGAAGAAGAAGGAAGAGACAGACGGAAGCCTGGCAAAGACTGATCGCTGAGCCAGCAATTAGTCAGCACTTCCTCCCCCTGCTCCCTTGGTGCGCCCAGGAGGAAAGACTATAAGACTAAAACGCCAGCCCCAACTCAGACTTGTTTTTCTATGGAACTAATCCCACAGATACGTGCCTAGTGATTCCCCAAAATTGAAAAGACCCTTTTCCTCCTGCAATCTTTCTCTCTCTCCCTTTCTCTCTTGGTCTTTCCTTTCTTTCTATAATAGTTATAAATACAAGTATAAAGGCAAACTGCTTGTTATAGTTATTAGGGTTTACTGATTAGACTCTCTTGGATATACAAAAATTTTAAGGTCTGTTAAATAGGGTTCTCTCAGGTGAATTGGAACTTTAAATATTAATATACATTATAGGACAAAGGTATATATAGAATGAGAAATTCTAGAGTTGGTTGTTTGCTTTAAACAAGTTTGATTTGATATGGTAATGATTTATTAGGGGTAAAATACAATTAACTCTGGTATATGAACTTAATATAGAGAATAATACATAATACATAATACATAATATTTGATTACATTCTATTGTATAGCATCTATTGTATAGTATTGTATAGTATCTGATAACACTCTATTGAATTAGAATTTAACTTGCCTAAATGACAGATTGGGCCGAAGAAAGAGATCTAAAATAACTTGGTGTGTAAGCTTAGCAAATAGACTTGTAATCACACTTAAAGGGCTATTATATCGAATGGTGATTTGGGATAATATTCTTAACATTGTCCAATTGCAAAAACAAATCTTATCAGAGATGACTTCCACAACAACCACGGCCCTAAAAACAGGAAGGAAGAACACCCAGACCTTGATGACAACTCTGGCAACTGCCTCCCCAACAACGCAGAAAACTATAGAAGAGACCTTGACAGGAGAAAAACAACCGACTGTCACTAATGCCAATCTACAAGCGACATTATTATCCCTGCAAGAATCAATGGCTAGAATGCAGGAGATTATGATTAGGAATCACAATGAGACCAGAGCCGATATTAGCGAACTGAAAGAAGAAATGGGTAAATTAAAAGAGGAGATGAGAGCAGATATACAGAGAGTTGAAGATAAGGTTGGGACAATGCAATTGGCCATGGAAAGAACTGAATTAAAAATAAAAGAAATAGAGAGGAGGACAGAACAAGCGGAGAGGAACCTAGAAAGGACTGAGGAAGACTTTAAAAATGTTAATAGAGAAATGGAAGATTCCTTGGTCCAACTTGAGATGGACAGAGCAGCTGCATACCTAAGGTTCCAAAACGTGGAGGAATCCAAAAATGAAGAACTAGAGCAATTAATGGCAGGTTTGTGGGCTGAACTAGTTGAAAAAGAGAAAGATGACTTACTCAAAGAATTCGATGAAATCTATAGGGTGAACACCAGTTACGCAAGGCGTCACAATTGCCCAAGGGAGATCCATATCTGCTTTTCAAGAAGATGCGTGAGAGACCTAATACTTAGAAAGGCCAGAGATGAGAGAATATTATATAAGGGCAAAGAGATCATAGTTCTTAAGCAGATTCCAAGAAAAGTGAGGGCCATAAGGCAAGAATATAAATTTTTAGCCAATTACTTAAATAAAAACGAAATCTCATTCAAATGGCTAATCCCAGAAGGGATGCTAATATCGTGGAAGGGAAGAAAAATTAAAATAGATTCAATAGAACAAGCACAAGACTTCCTAGAACAGCTAACAACCACGGAGGATCAACACACTAGGGAGGAAACCCAAAGGAACATGCAGGAAGATCGTAACCGCCATAGGAACAAAGAAAAAAGATCTGTCCAAACTCGAGGGAAAGACAACTTACAACAAGAAAGAGAAGAAACAACCCCATATCAACCACAAGAAGAGAGCCGTATAGTTACGAGACAAAAAGCGAGGCAGACTTAAGTAAATGGACAAAGGAAGGAAAATTCTTTCCATCAATATAAACGGCCTAAATTCAAGAGCTAAAAGGAAAAGGATTCTAACCAAACTAATAAAACAAAACGTTGATATAATTTGCATACAAGAAACACACATTAGGAAAAGTGAGGAGAAATTCCTAGATTGTCCGAAACTGGGAAAATTATTTACAGCACCAGCAGATAAACACAAAAAGAAAGGTATTGCAATCTATGTGAGAGATGACTTAAAAGCGGAGTCAATCTGGGCGGACCCTGAAGGAAGAACTCTGGTGGTACAAATCTCGATTAATGGCATTACATTTTTACTGGTAGTAATCTATGCCCCAAATGATGATCAAGGTAAATTTTTAAACATCTCCACCAAAAAATAATAGATTTTGAAAATGGCAATATTTTCCTGATTGGCGATTTTAACTCTATTGCTGACTACCGGAAGGATCATAGTAACAGGAGTAAGAACAAAAAGGAAAAAGAGAACTCTCTAAGCCATGTAAGGATATGATGAATGAAATGAATCTGGTAGATATCTGGAGAAAATTAAACCCCAAAAAAGAACAGTTTACTTATTATTCTAACCCACACAAAATTTGGACAAGAATAGATATGGCTTGGATAAACGGTGAATTAATTAATGAAATCAAAGATAGCGAAATCTTACCAAATGACTGGGCTGACCACAACCCAATTCAAATAACCTGGAGAGGTAGAAGAAAACCAAAGAAAAGATGGACTCTTAACACTCATTTAATAAAAGAAGAAGAATATACTAACAAACTGAAAGAAGAACTGAACTTCTTCTTAAAGGAAAATAATAATGATCTAACTTCAAAACAAAATATATGGGACACATTAAAGGCATTTATAAGAGGAATAACAATCTCTTACAATGCTATGAGAAATAAAAGAAAGTATGCCCAACAAAGTAACCTACAACAAGAAATTAAGGATTTAGAAACCCAACTACAAAAGAACCCCAAAACCAAAGAATACAGAACCAGTTAACAACAACTAAACACAAACTAAATTTACTGGAACAAGAAAAATTGGAGATTAGTCTGAAAATGACTAAACAAATCTACTTTGAGCATGTGCAAACAAGCCAGGAGATGGTTAGCCCACAAACTTAAGAAAACGAAAGAAAAAGATTGATACACCAATTAATGGACGAGGGGGCAATATGCAAGAGGAGATAGAGAAGAAAAAAGAGATCACTTTTAAATACTTTGGGAAATTATACAAAAAAGAAGTCTGTGAGGATAAAATAATGAAATACCTGGAGGAAGCAAATGATAAAGCAATTGGAGAGGAAGAGATAGAATTATTAAACCAAAATATAACATGGTCCGAACTGAAGTCAGCAATAGAGAAGCAAAGTAACAATAAAGCACCAGGACCGGACGGGATACTGGTAGAACTTTACAAAACAATCATAGAACAAATTGGACCACTGATGTTGGAAGTATTTAATGAGGTACTCTTAGCAGCCAAGATGCCGGACTCGTGGAGGGGAGCCTTAATTTCGCTGATCCCGAAGGAGGACCTAGACCACAGACTTATTAATAATTATAGACCAATTTCGCTCCTGAATGCAGATTACAAACTATTCTCTTCTATAATAGCCAATAGATTAAAACAGGTTTTAAACACTTATATCCATGAAGATCAAAATGGATTTCTCCCATTTCGACAAATTAAGAATAATTTAAGAACAGTGATAGACATTTCAGAATACTATGAAGCCCATCCGGAAAAACAATTTGCATTTATGTTTTTGGATGCTGAAAAAGCATTCGACAATTTAAATTGGCATTTCTTAATTCAAAAAATATATAATATGAACCTCGGCACCAGATTCGAAAACGTCGTCACTACAATTTACCACACTCAACAGGCAAATATTCTAATAAATGGGGAACAAACTGGCCCGATAAAAATAGAAAAAGGGGTAGGACAGGGTTGCCCTCTCTCCCCTCTGCTTTTCATATTCGCCCTAGAATCTCTTCTGACGTACATTAGGCAAAATTTGAGAATTAGAGGACTGAGGATCAAATCAGAAGAGTATAAAGTACAAGCTTTCGCTGATGATTTGGTTTTTTTTTCTGGAGGAGCCCATAGAAAAAGGACACAACTTATTAGAAGAACTAGAACGATTTGGAGAAGTCGCAGGATTTAAAATAAACAGGGGAAAAACGAAATTAATGACTAAAAATTTAACAGAAGACCAGAATAAAGAGCTAGAGACAACAATGGGAATACAGGTGACAAAAAAAATTAAATACTTAGGAATTTGGCTAACTCCACAAAGCAAATTGTTAAAAGAAAACAACTATGACAAACTTCTCCAACAATCCAAGAAAGACTTAGATTCCTGGAGTAAATTACAACTTTCCTTATTGGGCAGGATTGCTTTGATTAAGATGAATATTCTGCCAAAATTTCTATATTTATTCCAGACAATTCCAATCAAATTAAATAAAAAATTTTTTATGGAACTAAACAAGATAACGTTGAAATTTATTTGGCAGGGGAAAAAAGCTAGGATTAACGTAAAAGCCCTACAAGAATCGAAAAGCAGAGGAGAGTTAGCCCTGCCAAACTGGGAAATATATCATATGGCAGCCACCCTACTATGGATAAAGGATTGGGTGAATCTAACCAACAAAAGAACACTAGTATTAGAAGGCCACGATATGCAGAAAGGATGGCATGCCTTTCTGTGGGAAACTGGGAAACCCAGGCAATCATATTTCCATAGGCATCTTATCAGGGACTCTTTATTAACTAATTGGAAAAAAGTACGTAAAAAACTTTATCTAAAAATACCGATTTGGCTATCTCCAATGGAAGCGATAGTACACCCTAATAATTTGAACATAACCAAAATGATTAAGTATGAAAATTTATTAGACCCCAAGGAAAGCTGAAAACACGACAAGAATTACAAGAGCGAGGATTTATAATTGATCAGTGGGTGTACCTTCAAATTCATAGTAGATACAAACAAGACATTAAGGAATTTGGAATCTACAATAAATTACAGACTTTAGACAAAATTCTATTAGGACCGAGTAAAAAAAATATATCTAAATTTTACAAACATTTATTAGAAACAGAACTAGAACAAGAAATTGTCAAAGGAAATATGATTGCATGGAGCAGAAACGTGGCTCGGAGCACTACCCTAGCCGAATGGGAAAAGATCTGGAACAGGAACATTAAGATCACGAAATCAGCAGCTTATAAAGAAAACTCATATAAAATGTTTTATAGATGGCACCTGCCCCCTTCGAGATTGGCGAAGATGCACCCCAACACGAGCCCCAAATGTTGGAAATGTCCAAATATAGAAGGTACCTTCTTCCACATGTGGTGGTCATGCAAGGAAACCCAGAAGTACTGGCAAAAAATTAGGCACTGGCTAGAGGAAATAACCAAGGAACAAATTGAGTACAAACCAGAGTCCTTCCTTCTAGGAATTTTTGATAAACAAATATCCAAAAAATCAAAGTATATTACAATCCATATCTTAACTGCGGCCAGACTGGCATTTGCCCAGTGCTGGAAACTACCCTCTATCCCCACTGAACTTATGGTTATTCAGAAAATTTTACAATGCGCCGAAATGGACAAACTAACCCAAGCGTTAAAAAATAAAGAATCCTCAACCTATTATAGCAATTGGAATCCTTTGTATAATTGGCTAAACCAAAGATAGATCACCTTTAGGAAAATTAAGGCCGAGGACCTCCGAAGCAGAGATAAAGAAAAGCACCGCTGACGATAGAAAGGACCTTACAGACAGTCACAAAAAATATGGTTTTATTATAATTGTTTTCCCTACTTTCCCCCCCTTTCCCTTACCTTTCTCTCTTTCCTCTCTCAAGCCTCCCTCTCTTTCCCTCTTGGCCTATGCCAAGACCTGTTTGTCTTTTTGTTGTATATAATTTGTAGCTGTGTTGTTGTTTTTTAAAAGTAAAATTAATAAAGTAATTTAAAAAAAAGAAAAAAGTACATTCAAATGCTAATACTGAAATAGGTTTCTACCCATTGTTTTTTTAAGCTTTGTAAACAATTATTTTATATTTACAATTATTCCATCTTTCATTTCAACAATGTGTCGACTGGGTACATATGTCTTGTGCTAACAATGATAATTAATACTTTTCTTACCAATATAACAATAGTCACATTTTCTTTATAACCATTATTTCATGTCTATTATCTTTATAAGAATCTTAACTTATTTTTCTATATATTCATGTACTCTATTTTAACTTGTTTTGTTTTCCAACCATTGATAAAATAGATCCCATACAATGTAATATTCAGTTTCTTCTTTTTCTTTAATTGCCAGTTGTGGTGGTCTCTCATGAAAAGAAGACACTATGCAAACCCTCTTTTATTAGAGGCAATCGTAGCAATTTTGTTAACGTCCTCTCACAAACACATTACATCACACAACATGCACTTATCATTCACATAAAGCATACAAGGCTGCAAAGTTTAAGTTTGCTACAATTCTGGTTAGAAATGGCAACAATTTGTCCTTGCTCCTTGCTCTGTGTTCCAGCCAACCACCAGAAGGCTCCATTGTCCTAGCACGTACACCAAGAACAAAGAATCATAGTTCCCACATCTCCCCTGTTTTTCCTTTTTAAGAGACAGGGAGTGTTTTAGTCCCAATAACAGTCTTTGTCAGGCGCGTAGGCAAGAGTGCTGTGCATGCTGATGTTATCCATGGTGTTCGTGACTTCTTCAACCATCACAAACATCTTGTCCTCGTCTGGGTCGTCACAGGTTGGCTCTCCTATCTCATCTTCGGATGGCAGTGGTTCATATGTGTTAGTTATTTGTTGATTCCAGAGAGCCATTACCTGTGCAGTGGCTTTTTTCTCAGCCAAGAGGGATAAACTGTTAGAAATAGTGCGTACAAAGATGGATAATACACAAGGCAATACAACACATCCTGCAGCAATCATACCAATGAGCGCTACAATAGCTTGCAAACCAGGCAATTTTGATGATTTGGAATTCCTTCATAAGAGCCCTTTTATTTTGATGAAAATAGTTATGACTGTCACAAGGGGTTAGGGGAGAAAGAGAGAAAGCGGATAGAATAGTAGCAGCGGATGCGGCTGAAGCCGCTGCGTCAGCTCTGTCATTTCCTTCTTGTAATGGGCCGGGAAATGGTTGATGACTTCATATATGAGCAACAAAGAAAGGGTGGGAGCAGGTTGAGATGAGTTGCTGAAGCGAAATGAATTTAGTAAGAAGGTCATTGTCCAGAGTGGGGGAGAGATATGCATCGGAGATATTCTTTACTATAAAAGTGACATAAAGACTGTCCAAGATTAAATTGAAAGGTTGATCAGGAAAATGTTGAAAGGCCAATATAGCAGCAGCAAGTTCTGTCCTTTGGGCAGATGATTGTGGCTGAGTAACTTTGGTGCGCCATTGCCCTTCTGAAAACCAGGCACAGGTACCATATTGCTTCCCTCCATCTACATATATAGTGATCGCAGAGGGAATGGGGGCTGTGGATTCTATTAATTGCCAATTAAAAGGAACCAGCTTAAGTAAATTAAGCCGGTCATCTGCAGGGAGATGGCAGGAAATAGTCACCGGCCATTCTTCCATTACAATTTGTAATGACTCTGAATTCAATAGCATTACCTCCCAATCGGACAATGACATGGGGACATATAGTACAGAGGGTTCAATAGCCATTAGGGCTTTACAACGTTGACGCCCTTTGTGAATAAGTAAAGAGAAGAGCAAAGGTTTGGGGTTAATCGATTTACGAGGGGTATGAGGCAGATGTATCCATTCTAGGATGAGAAGTTTAGAGAGACTTTGAGCAAGAATTGCAGTAGGAAGCTGAGGTGTATTGAGCAAGATTAAGGAAATAGGAGCATTGTTGTGACATTGGTCGACCCACTTTTTCTGCATAATGTGCTGAATGTCCTGGGTGATTTTCAATTGATGATCTGTCAGGGTAATTTTATCCCCTGGAGTGGTTCCTCCCTTTAATGCATCAAACAGGGGGCCGAGCATGTGTGTAGTGATGCCAAAATAGGGACAGGTCCAATTAATAGCCCCTAAATATTGTTGTAGTTGTACGAGGGATGTCGTGCGGGGCAGGGCTAATGCTGGTAAAACTGGTGCCGAATAAGCCTGCATTAGCTTATGTCCTAGATATTGAAAAGGATGTCATGTTTGAACCTTTTCTGGGGCTATGTGTAAACCACCTTGGTGTAGCAAGGTGATAAGGTTGTCCAGGGTAGCGGCAACTGTGCCTTCCGGACCGGGGGCACCTATGAGAATGTCATCCATATAGTGGTAAACTAGAAATTGTGGGTGTTGTGTTCTATAGGGCTGAAGGATTTGATTAACATTACTATGCACATTGTAGGGCTGTTGAGCATGCCTTGAGGTAATACCTTCCATTGATATCATTTAGTGGGGTGAGAATTGTTAGGTTGGGGAATAGTAAAAGCAAAGAGTTTGCGGTCTTCCGCATGAAGCGGGATAGAAAAGAAACAGTCCTTGAGGTCAATGACAACAACGTCATAGTTAGTGGGAATAAGGTTGGGATTAGGTAAGCCACATTGGAGTGAGCCCATGGGTTGTATGATGGAGTTGACGGCCCTTAAATTGTGCAAAAAGTGCCATTTTCCAGATTTTTTTTTATAACAAACACCGTAGTGTTGTATGGGCTAAGCGACGGCTCGATATGATCATATTGTAATTGTTTGGCTGTTAATTGCTGCAATGCAAGCAATTTATTTGCTGGCAATGGCCATTGATCAACCCAAACAGGAACGTCCGTGGTTAAGGTCAAGTGAAGGGGAAGAGGGTGAGTCATTCTAGCTGCAATTTAGCACCAAATTGAGAGAGTAAGTCCCTCCCCCACAAATTCGTGTGAAGGGGGAGGATGACGGGCTTTATTTGTGCAGTCCCTGTGAGGTTTTCAGAAGTCACAGGGAGCCAAAACTTACTGATGCGAGCCATTTGAATCCCTCCTACACCTCTTACCGATGGGGAGGTCTCTGTTTTCCAGTCTGTAGGCCACTCATCAGAGCATATCACCGAGCCGTCAGTACCAGAGTCCAGAAGACTGCTGAAGCGGCGACCCTTGATTAAAGCCAAGAGTGTGGGCTTAGTTTCGGTGATAGATCTAGTGAGGGCAAGCACATCAGAGGGAAGTTGCGGTACCATGATCATTTTTGCTACGACGTCACCCTTTTGTAACTTCGTTGGAAGAGTGGATAGCACAGAAAGGTTAATGGCTGAGAGTTTTGAGGAAGGATAAAGCAGATCGGGAAGCACAGAGATTCCTTTGAGGAGGGCATGAGGGTGAGATTGTATAAGAGCAGTTTTATCGGAGGAGAAGGAGGCAGAAGGAGGAAGCTGTGCGCCGACAGAGAGTGGTAGATGGGGAAAGGATATGAGCACATCTTCTGCCACTGATAATTCATACACAGTGGATGGTATATGGGCAGCCTTGGGAGAGGGGCTAGCTGCCGGCCCCTCTACTCATTTCCCAAGGGTTCAGTTTTTGATCGACATTGATTAGCCCAATGATAGCTTTTCTTACATTTCGGGCAGACTGTTTTTGGTCGAACATCTCTACTGGTGGAGGGCTTTGCTGCCCCCCTGCCGGGGGCTCGACATTGTGATTTAAAATGGCCGGGCTTCCCACAATTGTAACAATTACCAGATGGCTTATTACCTCTGGTGATAGCTGCAGCCATCATTTCGGAAGTGTATTGGTGTGTTCCCACCACCCTGCAGGCTTATAGGAATTGGGCTAGAGTGGCATCTGGAGAATTAATCAAGGGAGTAAGCAAGGTTTTACAGTCTGCATTAGCATTCTCATATGCCAATTTAAGAAGAATTTCCTGCCGAGCCGCCTCATTTGTAATTTGCCTTTGTAGGGCCGTTTGGAGGCATTCAATAAAATCGGCATAGGGTTCATTGGAATTTTGTAGAATTTTTGCAAAAGATTGTGCGGAGGTATGAGGGTCATCCAAGTGAGAGAGAGCAAGCAGAGCGGCTTGTGCAGAAAGGTTAAGAGCATTAATAGGGCTATTATATTGAGCTGTGGGAGCAGCAAAGGCACCCTTTCCTGCCAGTTCATTTGCTGTAAGATTCGGATTTTGAGCTGCCAATAGGCGACAATGATGGAGAAACTCCGATTGCCATACAACAAATTGAGTCCCTGTTAGAGTCATATGAAAAAGGCTATGCCAATCAGCTGGGATCATTATATGGGCATTAGCCATCATTCTAAATAATCCCATCGTAAATGGAGCCTGAATACCATACATTTGTACAGCTTGTTTGATATCCTTGATTAATTTAACAGGGATGGGTTCCCAGTGTGGGACGTTTTGTCCCTGCGCGTTCTGCGCATAAACTAACGGGAATGCCGATGGGCAGTTGGAGTGATCTAACTCACCAGTTCTAACTCCCGCAGCGATGGTGGCATGAACTGTGCCCATAGGAGGGGGTAAGGCAGGAGAAGAAGGCACAGAAGGGAGAGCAAGAGAAGAAGAAGAGGGATTGGGTGAGGGGGTCAGGAGATGGGGGAGGTTTACGACCTCATTTGCCTCCCGGGGGGGCAGTCGGTTTAAGAGATACAGGCGCCACAGTGGGGGGCAAGAGTTGTACAGCAGGATTCACATAGGGAGGGGGTCCAGAAAGGGGGCCAAGTAGGGGTTGCTCTAAAGAGGAGAGAGCCTCAAAAACCACCCTCCAAGCAATTAATATAGACGAAGGGGCCCTAGGACTTGCGTGAAGGTATTTTTCAATCTCCTTCCATACTGTAGTTTTGATACTGCCTTTAGCCGGATAAGAAGGGCAGTGTTGCCAAAAATATTCTAGGAGTTCCTCAATAGAGGTTTTTGTGAGGGGGGCACGAAGGGAGCCCCCCTTCTTAAAGGTAAAAAAATTTCGTTTGGTCAATTCTCTGATTTCCTGAATGTGAGCTGCCTGCTCCTTAGAGAATCTACCACCCATACTCACGAGGGATCCATTGTTGCCAGCGATTCAAGCGGATGGTGTGCACCAGACGATGAGAATGGGTGTGCCAAAGACGTATCACTTTTGAGTGGATCACGTCGGGGTCACCAGTTGTGGTGGTCTCTCATGAAAAGAAGATACTACGCAAAGTTGTCTTGGGATAAGAGCGCAGAGCGAACTCCGAAACCCTCTTTTATTAGAAGCGATTGTAGCAATTTTGTTAACGTCCTATCACAAACGCATTACATCACACAACATGCACTGATCATTCGCATAAAGCATACAAGGCTGCAAAGTTTAAGTTTGCTACAGTTCTGGTTAGAAATGGCAACAATTTGTCCTTGTTCCTTGCTCTGTGTTCCAGCCAACCACCAGAAGGCTCCGTTGTCCTAGCACGTACACAAAGAACAAAGAATCATAGTTCCCACAGCCAGTGTTAATCTCTGCATGTTCAAATATTTTCTCAATCACTTTTCCCTCTGCCGATATCTTATCACTTTTCCAATTCTGAGCAAATACAATCCTAGCTGCTGTTAATACATGAATAATTAAGTACAGTATGTTTCTTCTTTGCTATAACATTCAGGTACCATCCCTAATAAAAATATTTCAGGTTTCAAATCTATATGTTGCTTTGTCATTTTTTCCAACCGTGTGTGTATTTTTGTCCAATATCTTTTAGCTTCTACGCATGTCCACCACATATGCTAATATGTTCCTGGGTGTCTGGTGGCACTTCCAGCATTTGGCTGATTTATCTTTAAACATCCTTGCCAGTTTTGCTGGTGCAAAGTGCCATCTATAAAACATCTTGTATAAATTTTCTTTATATGTTGTCGATATTGTTAATTTATAATTTTTTTCTCATAACTTCTGCCATTTATCTAAATCTATGGTATACCCATTTTTTTTTTACCCATGCTATCATCATTTTCTTTACTTGCACTTTATTTTTTATTTATTTATTTGATTTGTCAATCGCTTACAAGATAATAGGTATAAATATATACATAGTTATGAATACATGAAATGAGTACATATAAGAAAAATAAAAGAAACAATAGGACTGGGATGGTAGGCATGTTGGTGCGCTTATGCACACCCCCTACAGACCTCTTAGGAAAGGCGTGAGGTCAATAGTTGACAGTCTAAGGTTAAAGTTTTGGGGGTTTGGGGAAAAAACCACTTCTAACTTAACACCTAGTAAATAACAATACAGTTTTTTGATCAACTTGTCTTCTTTTCCCATTAATATTTTATCCAGCTCTGTCAACTCCTTATAGATACCTTCAGCATTAATATCTTTTTCATATCTTGATTGTATTTGCATATATGAACACCAATGCATGTCAACCCCTCATTCATTCAATTCTTGTTTGGTTTTGAGCTCACCCTTTTCATTCAATATATTCTTATACCTAACAATAGTTTCCATTTTACAAATATTTGGGTGTATAAGTGCTTCCATTGTTGATAACCAGACTGGAATTTTCAAATAATGTTGTTCTCCAGTTTTTTCCCATGTTAACAACAAAGCATTCCTAATGAATTATCTTTGGAAGTAACCATGTATCTTACTTCTCCCATACCATAAAAAAGCATGCCAGCCCAATTGCAAATCATGTCCCTCCAACATCAATAATCTTACTTTTCTTAATGTAATCCATTCTTTCATCCAAGTTAATACCATAGCCTGATAATATATTTCTGTTAAGTAATCCAAACCCTCATTTGGTTCTCACATTCTATAGCATTTTAAAATTAATTCTTGCTTTCTTCCCTTGCGATGTATATTTCAACACTATTTTGTTAATATCTTCAAAGTATTTTTCTCCAGTTTTATCAGAATTGTTTGAAACAGATACAACATTTGTGTAGTATATTCATCTTAATTGCTGCAATTCTTCCTATTAGTGATAACTGCATATTGCACCCTTGTTTTGTTCCCTTCTTAATGTTATTTTTTTTCAGTCAATTTTCCATTTACCATCACATTTGCATGTTGTTTTTAGTACATTGTCTTAATCATTTTAATAAACCTTTCCCCAAATTCCATTCCTTCCATTTGTGCCAGCATAAACTGCCAGTTCACATTGTCAAATGCCTTCTGCACGTCCAAGAATATCAATGCTTTTCTGGATGTACTTCATAATATTCCAAAGTGTTCAGAAATAATCTCATATTGACTTTTATTTGTCTCTTAGGTAAAAACCCATTTTGGTCTGGACATATAAATTGGTTTTAAAAAAATCTCTGTAGTCTTTGGCAAAAATTTTCATGAAGCATATTTGTCAGTTTCATGGAGTGCTGTGGAGAATAATGTCAGATCAAGGTGTCCAATTTATTGCTAAGCTCTGGAAGGAGTTCTTAAGGTCCATTGGATCTTCCCAAGGGCTTAGCTCTACTTTTCATCTGGCAACGAACAGATCTGAAGAATGCATGAACGCTATGGTGAAGCAATATATTAGATCAGGGGTCGCCAACCTTTTGGACCTCAGGGACCACCAAACTCATAATTTTAAATCCTGGGGACCACTAATATGAATTTTTACTGATGGTGGTTTGCTGAAGTTGGTGGGAGAGAGAGAGAGAGAGAGATCTGATCTAACCTCTCTCTCTCTCTCCCTCTCTCTCTCTCCCTCCCTTTTCTCTCTCTCTCTCTCTCTCTCACACACACACACACACAAACACACACACACACACAAACACACAGAGGCAGGGGTGGGATTCAAATTTCTTAACAACCAATTCTGTGGGCATGGCCTAATTTGTGGGTGTGGCTTGGTAGTCATGTGACTGGCTGGGCATGGCTTGTATGTAAATATTATAAATATTTATGTAAATATCAAATTTTTTATATAAAAATAGCAACTTTTACCCAAAATCAGGCAAAGCAGGAAGGCAGATTGAGTTGCTCACAGAACCACAGATTCATTCAGAGATTTATCTTTCTGCCATCAGCTACCTGCACTGAATAACAGAAGCTTCAGTCCTAAGGAAGGTTTGGCTCTGCTTAAAAGCAGAGCCAAAGATCTAAAGATTAACTAGAAAGCAAGAAATGCAACAATTTTCTGCTTTTCTGCTAATCTGAATCTCCCGGCACAGCAGAACAGCTGATGGTCAGGGGAAAAAAAGGAAAAATAGCAACTTAGCAGGCAAGTTTGCCAGGTAAGGAGTGAGTGGGTGGGGAGGGTTCCCACGGGTGCAGTCTTGTGTTTCCTTGCAGCCTGGATTAATTGCTCTAGGGGGTGCTCTGGGAGTGACATTTCTCTGCGGACCACCAAAATTTTCTTGCAGACCACCAGTGGGCCATAGCCCACCGGTTGGCCACCACTGTATTAGATGCTATGTAAATTATCAGCAGCAAAACTTGATAGACCTATTGCTGTTCACTGTAGTGGCTTATAATAATGCAATACACAGTAGTACTGGACTAACTCCTTTCCAAATTACTACTGGCATGGACTTCGTTACCATGCCCAAATTGCCTATGGAACCACCAATGTCCATGTGCCTAACAGAATGGATGGACTCTTTAAAAAAAGGGATGGGAAAATACCAAGAAAGTCTGAACGAAAGCTGCTGAAAAATATAAAAAGCAGGCAGACAGACATGGATCACTTCAGCTACCTTTTGAGTGGGAAATTGAGTGTATCTGTCAACTAAATATCTTAGATTGAGGTTACCTACCCAAGTTTCTTGTTCCTTTCCCAATAGTGAAAGTAATCAATCCGGTTACTGTTCAACTTAACCTTCCTCATATATTAGGCAAAATACACCCTGTCTTTCATAGCAGTTCATTAAAACCAGCTGTCATCTCCGGATTAAGACCCATAGCAGCTGTTCCTCCCAAGCCTGTGGTAGTACAAGATGAAACCCATTATGTAGTAAAGAAGATCCTTGATTCTAGGTTGCATAGAGAGCGTCTATAGTATTTAGTACATTGGAAGGGGTACCCTTTGTCAGAAGCTACATGGGTAAAAAATTGGGATGTGAAAGCAGATAGATTAGTTAAACAATTCCATGAGAAATTCCCAGAAAAACCAAAGGGTCCTCCTGGGAGGGGGGAGAGGCGGTTAACTGGACAATGCATTAACCCCTTGTCTTGTTTTGTCAATTTTGTTTTCCAGGATGTGATTTTTTCTTGGGGGGCGGGGGGAGACACCTGTCAGCTTTGGAAGCCATATTAACACCAGAAGCTTCCACGCTGCCACATGCCTGTGCCTGGGAAACTGGGAGGGAGAATTTCATAGAGTGAATGTAATTAGACATAATAGCATTCTTCTTTTCAGTCAAGGTCCTGCACCTGGTTAAAGAGTGGTTAGAGGAATGTCTTAAGTTGGGAGTGATGTTGATTGGGCCATGTGATGGACTGAGGGGTGCAGGGGATGGGTTTTTGATTTTCAGTTATTGAAGGAAAACTTGGAATGCTCAGATTCAGGTTTTCCCAGATGTGCCAATATGATATCTCTAATAAAATGGAACTTTGAGAAAATGCCTGTCTTGGAGTTTTAGTGTTGGAGTTTGTTTTTCTGGAATGCTGACACTGTGGCTTTCCGTGTTATATTGTAATTTGTCATCAAATATGCCATCATATGCTATATGGAACATTCAACTTGCAAAGAAGCCCAGTAATTACTGAATCACTGGTAGAAGCTGGTGGGGATACATAAGCTGTTGATAGACAAACTATGCATACTTTAGCTATTTTATGTTACATGGAACAATTCCTTTGCAAAAGGTATGTTCAGGTGCAAATGTAAGCATCTGCAGAAAAGAGAGCAACCTTCAGCATCTCTGTCTGTCTTCTGCCTCCCACTGAGTACATAATCCTGTGGGCTTATTTACCCTGCCATTTTAGTATGGGTCACTGCTGAGTTAAATATATTTAACTTACACATCTGGGAATAGTTTTAGAAATGGCAATAAATTGCTCTGGCATGGTTCATATTGAGTCATACTGAAGAAGTGCAGAACTCTACACTATATTTATCACAATAAAATTCCTGTTCCTTTACTGTCATAACCTCTTTTGTTCCTTCCATTATTTATTCTTCCTGGCTGCTTCCCTACTATTTTCTTTTTGGAAGCAGGTATCTATAGAAACCTTTTTCCCATTTGAGAGACATCTTCTCTTAGTTTTGTTTTTAAGTATTATTTCATACCAGTTCTTAATGTGCAAACTGTACACCACAGTACAACTTTCCTGATTATAAGTTGTTAACACTTGTTGCATAATGGAAGCAAACCAAATAGAAACAAGACAATTACAGTGATTAATCCTTATTAATGTGTATGAACCCCTAATTCATAAGCAGTGATTATCCATAAGATATTTTCAATAACTATTATATTCTCTTATTATTAATTAAGTGTTCAAAATTTTGCTTCATCACAAAAAATCGAAAAATAATCACTTGGTAATGAAGATCTCATATTGAATTCACACATTCAGATAAGATGAAGCCTTCTATGGTTAGGGTAAAGTGACAAAGGAAAGCAAATAATATGAAGCACACGCATGGATTTATCATTTATATTCATTGCATATGAAATTGAATATTTTCCCCCCATATTTTATTCTAAACTTCCCAGATTCCCTTGAAGTCCACGTACAAAATTTTAGCTGCTGGATCTAATCTCCCTATAGGCCATCAAGCTAAGTACCTCTGCACTGGGTTAAGAATGGAGGGCTGAACAATTATGTACATTATAAATGAATATGTAAGTATATTTTCCAAGCAGGTTTCTTTGCTGCTTTGCAACAATGTGGAAACAACAGAACATCAAGGACATTTTTCAAAAAACTTCAACAGAGGCAGGTGAGATTCACTATTCTCATCTTCCACTTCCAAGATTCCCTCTGCTCTGATATGAGTCACAGTTTACTGGGTGTATGAAGAATATTTGTAGAGGTACCTATCGAAATCTGAGGGTTTGTGTCTAAACTCTATATATCCTCTCTACTGTGATAAAGGTGGTATAACTGGTGCTGCCTGGCTTCCCAAAACTGTGGCTGGGAAAGTTCAGTCACCAAGAATTGGGTTGACCCTTCATTGCAGCTACATAAATGACAAAAATACCAATCAAAAATTATATGATTGAAGGAGATACTTTTAAAAAAAATATAGCTACACTTTCTTTCCTAAATCACCATTTCCTAACTTAAGAGGGGAAAGAAAATGACTCATGGATACTAGTGCAGGTTCCACCATACAGAACTGTTACCCAATAGATGGCAGTTTTTGATCCAGCAGCATTGGGTGAATTAGCAATAGAAGATTAATTCCTTCCTGTCATCTCCCAGAAGTGTTAAATGATCTCCACTACTATTTTTCTTGCCTACAGCACTCTAATCTAGAAATACATTGCTAAGGGCTTCAGTTTATAGGGGGTTTAATGAATCCAAATGATTGTCCAAAATCTGAGAATGGATTATCAGCCCAAGGTGTGTTTTCTTAATGTAATGGTGATTTCCTGCAAAGCAATCCCTCTCCATAATATGAAAAACACAGTCTAGCTTTAAACCAAGGAGAAAATACACAAGAATTCTTTCATATGGGAAGAAACATTAAAATTATACTTCTTTGTGTATATTTATAATTATATGCAAGAAGAAAGCTCCCTATGCAATTTAAAAACATTTAAAAACTATAATACAATCACAATCATAATAACACATAGAAACACTTTGCTTGTCTTAATGCAAGCCCAAAATGTGCTTAGGTCTGAGGCAGAAAATCATGTTCTCCCTCCAAGTGAAAATATTATAGTTCTGTAATAAGGCAGTATAACACTTTGGATAAGTGACAACCACTTACTTGTAAGTAGTGCTGAAAATCTGCCATAGGAAGCAGCTGCATCATTCCAACTGGTGAAAAGGGAGGCCACAGCCTCTGTGGCACTGACTGTTCAAAATATTTGTTGTTAACGTGGAAGGAAACCAAAGGATGCATTCTATCCAATGTAGCTTTTAAGTTTGCATTTAAGACCCTGATATAACCATGAACCTTTTCAAGCCTCATACATAAAAATGTCTTTATTTCTTTATTGTTTTTGCCCAAGCATGTTTAATATATTAAGTTGTATTGTACACATTTCACAGCAGCTTTATTTCCCCTATGATCCAGAGTTGTTGGCTCTTATTTGCCTTCCTTATCTAGCACATTATCTGCTAGATGCACCTCAGCACAATCAGGACATACCTGTAAACTTTTCTCAGACTCCTTATTCCTATGTTCTATCCACTTATACCATCTACCCCAAACTGCGTAGTATTCTGATTCTCCTTGCCTTTTAGTTCTATTTTAAGTTTGTCCATCTCAGCACAGTCTAGTATTTTTTGTATCAACATATCTTCAGGTGGTATATTTTCTGATTTGTGCAAACACTATTCTTGCCACTGTTATTATATGCAATATGATATGTTGGATTTGTTTGCTAATTTACCTTTTAATTATTCCCAACAAAAGTATTTAAATATTTAAATTCTATTTAGTGTTCTGTTATCTCCTGTAACCATCTTTGTATTTTCATCCAATATTTTCTACCTTTTGGGCATTGCCACCACATGTGAAAGAACGTTCCATCTTTTTGTTTACATTTCCAGCAATCTTTTTTTTCTCCAAAAAGTGTTTTTATTTTTATGTTTTACATATCTCTTCACATGAACAACGTGGTTCCAGATTACAACATTTATACAAAATCATATTTACATTTCTATCTATCTTACATAATATCACCTCATGTCATTATCCATTCCACTTATCTTTAAGTAAATTCCCATTTCATATTTCAATTCATTAATTCAATATCAATATCATTTCATCCAAACATATATTTTCAATTCTTTATCCCCTATTATTTCCTTTTTACCTTACCACCTATTTTATTTTACGTTATACATCATTATCATCCTTGATTTTCTCTAGACTGATATATAATGTGCAATCTAAAAAGAGTAAAAATAAAATAAAACTAATATATTTAGGATCCACAGGGTATCTCTCCTCATTCTATATATCACTTAGCCAAAATTTATCTGTATAGTTTAATACATTTCCATTCCTGTTTTTAAACATCAAAAATACTTTATATCCCCATATAGTCCCTTCTAGTTTATCATATTTTCTATTTTCTCATATCCTTTATATAATCCCTTTTAGTTTCCATATACTTCACATTTTGACTTTCCCCCAATTTATCATATTCTCTATTTTTCTAATGTCATAATCAATTACATATTTTAGGATATGTATATTTAAAAAGGAAAGGATTCATAACAGTAAAATTCATATACAATTTTATATATATTCCAGCAAATTTTAAACTTCAAGTTTCCCTAATCTGTTATTTCTAATAAAAAGAAAAGAAAAATACCAATTTATATTCCCATGTGGTATCTCCTCTATACTATCCCTAACACTTATCTCTAAATCTATCGGCCTTGTTATTCCTTTTAATTTTAGCTAACTTTCCCTTTTCTAGATTTCCCCAGTCTTTCTTCTTTTTTCCTTCTAATATTATTTTTATTTCCCTCTGTCTAACAGCCATGTTTCCCCCCGCCCTTCTCTGTTCTCTTTTTTGGAGTTTCTTTTTGTAGAATTCCTTCTTCTTCTGTTTGGTCTTGGGAGCATTTTCTTTTTTATTTATTGCCTCTGTCATCAATATCTCTGCTTTGTCCTTTTATGTCTTTTGGCAATGGGCTTTGTTCTCCATATTCATCTAGGTTGCTTTCCTTCTCCTTTAACTCCTCCTCTCTGAGCTTCCTTTGTTCTTCTACAGACTGCAACACCTTTAATTTGCCAAGAAGTATGTTCAATAGTTTCATTCTTTCTTTTAACATTCCTCTCATAGTTTGCAGTCCAATTTAAATTCTTTGCTTATCTTTTCCATTTCTTGAATTATTCTTTATTTTATTAAAAATCAAGTTTTTCTGTTATGGTCCTTGCTAAAAGTCTCAGTTTATCTCAATTTCTCTTTCTTCTGTTTTCTTATCACAATCAGTAGCAAACAGTCCCAAAATATTACATTCATTTATACTTTACTGCAATCCCCGCTTTTTGTAAAACTTCTAGGGTTCTTGTTATGCTAGTAGTCTTTTATTTCATTTCTTTTTTCTTTCAAATATTTATACGACGAGTAATTTTCCATAAAAAAATAAAAGAGGAAATATCTTTGTCCATTAGATGGTGTTTTATATTGCTTCTGCTTTTCAAAGTTCTTTTTTATTCTCTTTTCCTTTATTTTAGTATTAAATTTTGTCCATTCCAAGTAAATCCAGCATTTTATCCAATGCCTAATTAGTGCCCAATTCTGTAAATCGTTCCCAATTTAGTCTCTAATTTCATACAGTTCTTTTATTCCCAGTTTTTTATTTACCTTACTTTTTCCTCTTATTTCCCATTCGCTGCTACACTCTTTCAAATGAGGGCTCTTTCTTTCCACTTTACAGTGTTATCAAAAATCATTCAAAGTCTTTTATCTGGTTTCATGCCGCTCACCATTTCACCACTCCAGCACACACTTAGGTCCCGGCAGCTTCCTGTCTTCAGGGCAGCCATTAAACTGCTGCTTCTTCCTGTCTTCTAGGGGAGTACACCAAGCCAGGGAAGGGAAATGTGTCTCCCCTCGACCCAGCTGGCAGTCTCCCCCTCTTCCCCCACCCCTACAAGGTGGGTCAGATGACTGGTCCAGAGATGGGATTCTACCAGCTTGCACCTATTCACCAGAGCCAGTTGTTAACATTCTAAGCAGTTTGGAGAACTGGTTGTTAGAAGAAATTACTGGCCTAATCCTGTAAGGAAGGGAGGAAGGAAACATTCTGGTGTTGCTTACAGAAACTGCCTCTCCGTTAACCCTTATTACATTCTTGGCAGGACAAGACTTCCTGTCTCTGGAGCTTCTCTGGAGTTTTTTTCCCTTCCTTTGCTGGTACTTTGTTTATGTGGAGTGACCATTCAAAGTTACAATGGCACTGAAAAAAGTGACTTATGACCATTTTTCACACTTACGACTGTTGCAGCATTCCCACAGTCATGAGAGGCCAGGTGAGGAGATGCATGCCTCGATGTGAGTGATATTGAGTTGGCCACGCCCAGCCAATAACATGACCACCAAGCCATGTCCATCCAGTCACATGATCACCAAGCCATGCCCACCACCTAAGCCATGCCCACAGAACCGGTTGTTAAAAATTTGAATCCCACCCCTGCTCCGGTCCCTTAAGGACCCTTCCAACAGGGCAAGCATGGATCAAAGCTGCACACAATCGTGGTCTCTGGTCCATCTTCAATGGAAGCACCACTGGAAGTCCTCATTTCCAGCACTCTGGAAATACAGCATTTTGTATTTGGATATATTTTTGACAATTTTGCTGGGGCTAAATGCCATCTATAGAACATTTTATACTGATTTTCTTTATAGCTTTTGACAATGTTAATTTGTAGTTTTTGGTCCCCAATCTTTCCCAATTGTCTAATTTTATATTATGATCTATATTCTTTGCCCAAGCTATCACTAGTCCCTTCACTATCTCTTCCTCCACTTCAACTTCTAGTAAATAATTATACAATCTTATGTTTTTCTTCTTTGTCTATCCAGATTTGATCCAATTGTTGTAGTTTTCAATTCCATGTTTCTCTAGATCCTTTCTAAATCTCATCTGTATCTGTAAATATGGCCACCAGTCTACTATTATACTCTGTTCTTTCAGTTCTTCATTTGTTTTAAGATTCCCCTGACTGTCTAATAGTTCTTTATATCATTTTCTTTGTGTCCATTGTATTTGGATATATTGTTGCTTCCATAGGTGAGACCCAACCCAGTAATTTCATATAGTGTTTTTTATTTTTTCCATGTTTGTTCCTTATCTGATTTGATTCCCTTATCTGATGTCTGTAAAAATATGAGTGTGTCTTATTTCTTTTATCCCATAGAAAGGCACACCACCCTGCTTATAGTTCATGATCTTCAAATGTTAAAATCCTTTTATTTTTTAAATTTATCTACTCTTAATCCATGTTAGGATCACAGCCTGATAGTATAAACGCCACCTCTACTTCTACTATCTTGTAACATCTTTAAGCTTATTTGTGCTTTCTTGCCCAGCCATATAAATTTTGAAACTATTATTTAATTCATCAAAAATTTCTTGTCTAGCTTAATAGGGATTGTTTGAAAACAATACAATAATTTCGGTAACACATTCACTTTTATCATGGCTTTTCTTCCTAGTAGAGATAATTGTGATTTCTCCCAAGTTATTACATCTTTCTTTATTTGTTGTATCAGTTTCTTATATTTGTCTTCTTTTATGGAGGACCATCTCCCAGTTAGCCAAATTCCTAGATACTTAATCTTTTTTTCAATTTGCAATCCTATCTCTCTTTCTAAATCCTTTTTTTTTTTTGGTTTTCAATCAAATTTTTGGCTAATATTTTTGTTTTTTCTCTATTAATTTTTAATCCTGTTACTATCCCATACCTTTCTATTTCTTGTATCAAGTTATTCCCTGTCTCTATTGGTTCCTCAATGAAAAACACCAAATCGTCCACAAATGCCTGTACTTTTTATTCTTCTTTTTTTTTATCTTCAATCTTTTTATTTCAGTACTTTGTCTGATCTGGGCTAGAAGCACTCCCAGCATTAAAATAAAAAGTAGAGGTGACATTGGATATCCCTATTTCACTCCTTTCATTATTTCAAATCTCTCTGTACTGTCTCCATTTATTATCACCCTAGCTTTTATAGCTGTTATTTCTTTGTTTAGCATTTCTCTCTGTTCCTCTCCTATTTCCGGTAGGCCATTCTCCTTTAGATATTGTTTAATATTATCCTTATTCACTTTTTCCTCTTTATACAATCCCTCAAAATAATTCTGAACTATTCTTTTCTTTTTACCATTTGATGCTGTAGTTTCCCATTTTCATCCCTTAACTCCAGTATCTTTTCTCCCTTTCTATTTTTAAGTTATAGGATAACAATATAACAATAACAACAATATAGGCAATATATTTTGTTGTTGCCATTTTTCCTTATTTCTTTTCACCATGTACGTTATCATTATTCCCCTTAAATATGCTTTGGCCATGTCCTATAATATCTGCAACGATGTTTGTTGATTTGTGTTTTCCTTAAAAAATAATTCCATTTCTTTTTAAATTTTTAAAATATATTCTTTTTCTTTTACAGTTTGGGAATTCAGTGTCCATCCTCTCCTTATTTTTTTCTCCCTTTCCAAATTATTTTAGGGGGTCATAATTTCTGTTTTTTCTACCTCCTATTTCTCCATTCATCCATACCATGTCTAGTCAGGACCATGACTTGTGTGGGTTTTTTCAGGGAATAATCTTTTACATTGATCTGCCAAATTTAATTCCTGTATCATATCAAAGAAGGATGTTGGCAGTATTTTCCTTTTCTTCTTATTTTTTGTATTACTAATATAATATTTTTATGTCCACCACCACATTGTAGTCCCCAACTATACATATGTTTCTCTATCCAATTTCTAAAATTTTTTTTCATGTAATATACTATAAAATTAGCATTTGTGTTTGGCTTATCTCTAATTCAATCATCAAAATTCTTCCATTCACGTCAGCATATTTATATAGTGCTCTCTCTTTAATATATATTCTCTCTTTAATATATACCACTATTTCTCTCTGTTTCTGTTCTGACAAAGCTGTATATAATATTCCTAATTTTGGGTGTTCTAGACATTTCCTATATTATTCTTTAATATGTACTTTTTGTTTTGCCAATTTTGTTAGTATTTGTTTTCTTTTGATAGGTGAATTTAATCCGTTCATATTTAACAATATCAGCCTAATTTCTTCTTCCATTGTCCTACTTGCAGCTTGGTAACTGTCTTCTATTAATTCTTATGTCTCTTTGTGGGTGTGTTCTCAATCTTATTCCTTCTTTCCCCTTTGTTTGGTCTCTTCCTTCCTTCCTTCTTCCTGTTCTGTTTCTCCTCCTCCTGTTGCTAGTCCTCCTGGTTTTCAGTCTCCAATTCTTCCTTATTACTGCTTTCTTCTTCCACTCCCACAATTTGGTCATACAGTTCTTGTGCCTTATCCAAATTATCTATCTTGATCCTCTTCTCCTGCCACGATACCAGCATTCTCTCCGGAATTAACCACTATTATATTTCTCTTGGTGAGTTGTGTTGCAAGGAATTTATAGTCTCTTCTCTCTTCTCTTACTTTCTTTGGGATCTGTTTCAGGTTTGTATCTCTTTGTCCTTGTATATCAAGGGTTCATCTCTCGTTATTTTATACAGTTTTTTATATCCCTTACTTTTTTCCTCGCAAATCTAATGTGGACTTCTCTGGCAATCTGTTATGTCTAGCATAATTGGTATGGATTCTGTAGACTTCGTTGATTTCATGCAGAATTTCTTGTCTGTCTCTCTGTAATGCTTGTGAAATCAATTCCACCATTATGGTACCCAAATCTTCCTCTTAGTTTTCCATTACATTCTGGAACCTCAAATAGAATGCTGTGTCTTTTCCTCACCTACTCCTGAATTCCTTCACTCAAAGTTTTATGTCTTCCCTTCTCTCAGTCTTTTCTGTCTAGGTTGTTCTGCTGACTCACTGCTCGTTCCGCCAGGTCGCCGCCAGTTCTTTTGAGGATTTCTCCCCATTGGAGCTTCCTTTTCTTAACGTATATCTAGGACTCACTTTCTGGCAAATCACCACTGTTGCACCTCTAGAATTTTCTGATCAGGTATAATGACAAATCTGTTAAATCTATCTTCCCTTCCTTATCATCTGTAGCTTGTCACGGCCTCAGGTCTGCCATACTTGGATGACAGGCACTTTTGCTTCAGGTTTGAGGAGTTTCCTTTCATGTCAGTAGGTGATCGCCCTTCACCTCATTGCCCCCCAAGCTTCCCCTCTATTTTGTGCAGCTCTCCTGGCTCTCCCTGCCCCCGAAGAGTCCTCAAAAATGAAGAACTCGGGGTCAGGGAACAGACTGTTTTCTTTTCCCCTCTTTGCTGTGATGTCACCACCTAAAGTCTCCTATTTATCTTATTTTCATGTATTGATTTATCTATAGAAATGAACATTACTAATCAACCTTGATGATAGCTAAATACTATTCTGTTATGTGGAATGTATCTACAGTTATTAGAGTCTCTTTTTTAATCTAATGGAGATTTCTGTCTGAAAAATGCAGAATAAGGTGATTTTGGGTGACCTGCCCCTACCCTCTGTCATCTCTTAAAATCTTTCCATGGGTTACTTCATTGCAGGTGGGAGTGAGGCTTCAGTGTGGAGATTGAACACTTCAAAACTGCTGCTGTCAGGCCTGCCGCCATTCAAAACACAAGAAAGAAACCCCCAACACCACTGAATTAGAGAAAAGATACTTTTACTAAGTTTGAAATGATAGCAGTGAAAGCAAGGCAAAGTTCTGATTAAAAAGGCATGAAGGTTACACACTGAAAGTTATCCCAAATCCCTCCCCCCAGGATCCAGAACTGAGAGTCCAATCAACATCCAGCATGATGTTGTGGGAAAACTCCTCTTCAGATATTTTTCACATCTGGGGTTTCAGGATGGTTGGTCTTGACAGAGTTTAAACAAGTCCACTTGGCAGTGCCATAATTCATGAGTGCAAACCTTCCTTTCAGTTCTCATGGGACTACTACACACCAGCTCACTTCCCCATCCCAAATGCCCATGATCCCATCTCCTTTTCTATGGCAGCCAGCAGCAAGCATGCTGCAGAAACCCATGCTGGAGATCCAGATGACATTTGGCCCTCCTGCAGCAGTGACATTAGCCCTATAAAAGAAGGAAAAGCATAATACAAACCAACACCAATAGTAGAACAGGATTCAAGACAATTAATGAACATTGCAGTTTATCAGTATATTTTCTATGAAACACTTGAAAGAGTTTGGGAGTCTGAATATTTTGAGCATCCACCCATTCAGATTGTGGAGGGAAATGTTTCCAAGCTACCAAATATTGTAGTTTCCCTTTCCATTTTCTAGAATCAAGGATTTCTTTAACTTCAAAGTGTTGCTCTCCTTCTATAAGGAGGGGTATTGGAGGGGCAAGCTGGGCAGGCTGAAGAGAATATACTTTCTCAACCTTGAGTAGTCTAACATGGAATATTGGGTGGATCCATCTAAGGTTTTTTGGTAGGTTCAATTGTATAATAACCGGGTTAATGATTCTGACTATTAGGAAGGGGCCCACATATTTTGAATGGGGTGAAGTCAGTACTACTATATGTCAACTCTGAAGTAAACTTGGCTGAAGCCATCTTGTGCTGCCTCATAGTTGTCATGAAGTCTGAGAGAGGGAAGAGAGGGGGGAAGTAGACAGCCCAGCTAACAGTCAAAATATTTTTTTTCATGTGGGAATCAAGGTCATAGTAACAGGTAACTGGTGAAGGAGGAGAGGAGCCTGCCAGCTGTATTCATTGGACAATGTGACTGGTGATACCTGGGGGGGGGGAGGGTATTCTTTTAATTAGGTGAAAACCGCAGGAATCTTTACAGTTGGTTTTCACCAGCTATGCCAATATGATGTATCCAATAAACATGTTCTTTGAGGAATCTACCTGCCTTGGAGTTATGCTTTTGTTGGTTGCATTACTCAGAATGCTGACACTATATACTGAATATTATAAGGGACCTCTGCAAACAGCAGCATTGTGCTGCTAGTAATTTATGTAGCATCTAAAGTACTGTTCCAGAACCAAGTTGGTTTGTTCATAAGCACCGTTAGTTACAGGGTGGTGGAAGACCTTAATCCCTAGCCAGAGCCTAACAGTTTAAGGAATTCTCGCCAACCCTCTCTTGCTTCATCTCTTGTTCAGTTTCTCCTCCCTGAATGCTGACACTATCACTGAGTTACCATCACTAAGTGGATCATCATCACTAAGTGGATCATTCCACAAATTTACATCAATTTTGTTCCAATTTCGCTATGCAAAGCTTGCAGACATTGAAAGCACTATTCTTTTGCTCCCATCACTAAAATGAGCCTGGCTCATAGTCCATAAACCTGAGCTTTCTAGCCTTTGGTTGCCCCTTTCTTCTAATTGTTTTTGGAATATGCACCCACGCATTACTTCGAAACACCCTTAAATGTGCTAGAGTTGGTTTTCTGCCATATAGCACTGCATATGGAGTATCATTAATGGAGGAACTCCACAACCTATAAACTAAATAATTAGCAGTCAATATGGCTTCACCCTAATATGACCTGCTTAAACTGGAATCCTCTAGCAGCAGGGGTGGGTTTCTACTGGTTCTGTCCGGTCCTATAGAACCAGATGTTATGATTCTGCGCAGTTGCCCACACAAACAGCTGAGGGACGGCGAGGTGGGGAGCTGGTCCTGGAAGCCCCAATGCCACCAGAATTGCTGCCATTGCATTCCTTGGGCACCATTATCACCATTCCTGTCTCTCTGCTGCTTCATCCCCCCCACCTGGGCTCAACAACTTGCCTTTCCTCCCGCTGCCATGCCCACCCCAGTCACATGACCACCAAGCCACACCCACAAATTAGGCCATACCCACAGAACCAGTTGTTAAGAAATTTGAATCCCACCCCGTCTAGCAGTAAGTCCTTCATGGTTTGCAAGACTCCATTCCGTCTCTCAGCAACACCATTCTCAGCTGCTGTGTAAGGATTTGTGCATCTGTGTTTATTCCTAATTAGGCCAACCATTGTTGAAAACTTGTTGACATGAATTCTGAGCCTCTGTCAGTTTGCAGCTGACATAACTGTTGTTTATACCTTCTTTCTACAAAGCTTACCCATTGCTTAAATTTCTGTAGCACCCGTTTTACTCTTTAGTAAATAGCAGAACCCAAACCTGCTATAGTAATCTACAATGACCAGCGCATACTTAGCTCCTCCCAAACTGGCTTGCATTGGGCCCACCAAATCTGCCTTGTGCTACTCTTGCTTACTAGGAATGCCTTGGACTTTGATATTTTGCATATTGCACAATCCAAATATGTCTTACATCCCTGTACATGCAATCCTTCTGCATACTGGTCCATCTTCTGAACAACTTTAAAACTAGCATGACCAAGCTTTCTGTGCAAAAGATGAACACATGAATCATGTTTTGCAACATTGTCAAATGTTTGTGCACATTGAACTTTTGTCCCTGTAACATATCATGCTTTATGCCCTTTGCACAGACAATTCCATTTTTCTTTATAAGAAAAGCAGTCAATATGGCTTCACCTTAATATGACCTGCTTAGACCATTTACAAATGTGTGCCCATTTACAAATGTGGTCTCAAATCCTTGCTTGTCTAAACTAGAGAGACTCAGCAAATTATGCTCCATTTCTGGCACACATAAAACATTAAACCTTGTTTCCAAATATGAAATTTACACACTGCCTCTTCCAATGACTTTAACCTTCTTGCCATTTGCCAAGGCTACTGTGTCTCCTGCAGCTGCATCCATCCTGTAAAACAATTTAGCATTATTAACAATCATTTGGCTAGCCCCACTGTCAAAAAGCCATTGATTTCTTCCATTATTGCTGGCTTTTGCAACAGCAATTTGTCCATTAACTTATGTTTCTTGCAGCAAACAGTCTGTCTTTAAATGAGATTGTCTCTGTTGTTGGGCTGTAATCTGGTATCCTCTAGTGCTCTTCTGCTGGTCTCGGGAAACTCCAAGGTGCTTACTTCTGTGCTGCTCTCTGCAGACAGCCTGGCTGTGGAAATTTCCATTGCTCCTCTTGGGCCCCCCTCCTCAGGAATTTTTCCTCCTCCAGGCCTTTTCTATAATGGTATTTCTACTTTTCAGCTATCAGACATGCTTTCAGAGCGTCCAAACTCAATTCCTACTCTGGTTTGCATTCAAACACTGCAGACACAATGTCCCAAGGTTCATCTAGGCTGTTCAAAACTAGTAGTACTTTTTGAGATTCCGGAATCCTCATCTCACGTTGGTCTAATTCCACAAACAAAGTTTGCATATGAACAAAATGCTGCTCCACTGAATCCCCTGGCTGCAAAACAGTTCTATATAACTTTCTTGATAATTGTATGATGTTGCATGCAGATACCCTCACATGAACAGTCCTCAGTTTATCCCAAACTTCCTTTGCAGTCTTTAAATCAACTACACTGATAAACTGATCATCTTCTAAATTTAAGATGATATAAGCAAATGCTCTATCATGCAGCTTCTGATCTACAGCATTCAATGGTGCCTGGAGTAGATTTTCAACAATATTCCAAAGCTCTTTAGCCTTCAGGAATCATTCCATCTTTGCAGCACAGCTAATATAGTTCTTCTGACCCAAACGGGGTAGAGAATTCTCTTTAATTTTTTCATCCATCCTGCAAAGCCTCTTGCCTTGTTTCTTACTTTTAAAACAGGCACTCTCTCAGCTTTAATTACAATTCAGTCTTTCATCTGTGCACATAACCTGTTCAGAGTTTTTCAGCATTAATTCAGTGCCAGAAAAATAAACACAGATGGATGATGCTTCATTTAATGTCTTTATAAACATAATAAGTAAATTTTACAAACCAGTTGTAGATTTCTCCAACATGGAGCAAACTCAAACAGAAACATGTTGCAAGTAACTCAACTTCAGTAGCCACTAGCAAAACAGAGAGAGAACTTCCAGTTTCACTTACCAGGTCAGTTCCCATTGGCTGGTCTGTTACCATGCCTACTCATTGACTCTGTTAACTATGTCTCTACCAGTAAATGAATACTCTGACATGCCTTCAGTCCTTGCATTAGCACATTTTTTCTCAAATATCAACTTTTCCTTCCCTAGCTTTGAAATAATCTTTTCCAATAAATATTCTGTATTTTATTTGAGGATGAGGAAGGAGCATATCTGAATTCTTCCATTTCAATGTTTTCAGATGTATTCTTGCTTCAGCACACCCTTTTTCCTCATTGCATGTTAACATAAGTTCCATTGTACAAAACTTAGCAAACTGCATAATCAGAGCAAAGCCTGTTTCCTTTCTGGGGCTATTTCTCCCCTTATGTCTTTCCATGTGTTTTCTTTTTTCACATTGTGTTTAACTTGAGAGATGCCCAAATGGTTTGTAGGAAGAAACCATTTCAGAGAGACTAGGCAAAACCAGACTCATCCCATTCATATTGCAGTGCCATGATTAGTGTATGATTTTCCTCCTTGCTATATAATGACATATAACCAGTGGCATAGTCATAAATCAAGATAATACCATAGCATTTGACAGTGGCTTAGAACAGATGCCTTTGAGGCAGGATAGGGATTGGGGCAGCATATTTTATGTTATGTTATGCCTATGTGTGTGTGTGTGTGTGTGTGTGTGTATGTATGTATGTATGTATGTACATATACATATATATATTCATACACACACACACACACACACACACACACACACACACACACACACTGTCATGACGAGACGGAGTCCTGGCCGATATGGGAGGATGGCATGGCTTCTCTGACCCGGAGCAACTGGGAGTGGGGCAGGACTCAGATTCCCAGATTCCCTAGGCCTTGGAGGGGTGGCCAATGACAAAGAGAGGGCACAGGATGACCAGGCAAGGGTGTTAATCCTGAAATTGACCTGGGTGAAGCCATCTTGGACCTTCAGTGCTGCCACACTGGAGCGAGAGATAGGGAGTGGGGATTAGAAATGGCCAGGCTTGTGTTGTCAAAATAAAATACTTTCTCTTGGGAACCAAAGATGTTCTCACACCTGGTCGAATGAAGTAGTCACTTAGACCAGCAGATGCTGCAGTGATTGGGCCATGTAACATTGTTTGGAGTTGCGGGAAAAACTTTTACTTTTAGGTGAAAACCAAGGGGCCCTTCAGAGTTGGTTTTCACCAGATAAGTGCCAATATGATATTTCCAATAAAGCTGTTCTTTGTGGAATTCACCTGCCTTAGAGTTCTTGCTTGCCATGGATCTATTACTTGGAACCCTGACATTAAACCAACTCTCACTTAAACCATAAGGAAACTTTCTGCTCTATCCAGAGCCACTATTGGGGGTCCTGAACCCCATCTGCTTACCCAGGCTATCAGGCAGTGGGAAGATTTAGAGAAGATGGAGAAGATGGAGGAGTTGACAGCCACTGATGGGGCTTGCAAAGGAATTGCTGAAAGCCTACAATACCCATCCTCACCCGAACAGGTGGCGGCAGCAGCAGCAGAGGCTGAGTGCCAGCTGAGTGCCACACCAAAAACTCACGCCAAGTGATTGGCCACCCAGGAGCTTTACTGGGTGGAGGAAAGTACCAGCTATTGGTCTGCACTCCAGGAGCCAGTGAAAAAATGCATGGTTGTTCTGATGAGAGAGGAGAGGACTGTGATTCTTGAGTGGAGGTCAACAGGACCCCTAGACTTCAGTGATTCTGGGGAGTGGATGTACCAGACTGCAACATGCAGCAATGCCCTGGAGGGGCTGCCAGAGAAGCTCAGCCAACTTAGCATCGGCAGCATTGGGTGGCATCAAACATCCAGCCAAGCAGTGGTGCTCTCAGCCAACTTTCATGTTTCCTGCCCAGAGATCTACTCAGGGAGTAGCACTAGCGAAGCCCAGCATGGAACTAAGTCTCTTCAGGAGGGCCCGAGCTACTTCATTGACAGCCTGGCCAGTCAGCCTGCCACCGCCTCCATCAGCTTGGTTGCATCCTGGCCCACAATGGAGCCCACCCAGGCATCAAAGACCTGCCAGCCAGATAGGGCAGCCCCATTTATCGCCAGCATGGCAGGTGCTGCCTAGATGGGCATACTACCCAGGGCAAGGCTGAGTCCTACTACAGTGAATGCCTGCTTCTTCTTCTGCTTCTGCTCCCACTCGAGTGCCCCAGCTGCCTCCACCACCTGCATGGCCAGCAGACCCACCCCACTTCAGGGCTGCATTTGATGGTAGTCCAGACAAGTTGGCCTTCTACCTGAACTGGTTTGGACCCACATTGTCCATTACAGAGATGTGTCAGGATTCCAGCAATCGTTCTAATTTAATCATGATTCTTGAGCCAAACTTCAAAAAACTGCAAAAGATTTATTGGAGGTGACATACTGGCACTGCCCTCTATGAAGCCAACTCTGGCATATGTAATTTACAGTCACCTGTGATCCTGTTTCCCCCACTCCCCCCGGGTGTCTCATAAACCAGATTCTCCAATTGAGCACGTTCATAGGCTGGGTGTCATAATTCATATTATCCAATTAAATATATTCATGAGCAAAAACTCTGGTATTTTAGTTAAAATCTTTTAAAGATAAGAGTTGGAATGTACTTTCACTTTCTTTGTTTTCTTTTCTTTTTTTGGAATATTTCATTCTTTTTTTAAAAAAACTAATATACTTTATTTATCTGTTTTCAACTGTGGGCATGTTTTACAGAATAAAAGAAAATGATCCATTGTGTGGCATTGTGTGATGACCCATAATATATCAGAAATATAACAAAACCCAAAACGTAACTAAAAGTCCTTTAATTCCTGCAACTTGGCTTCACTATTTAATTGTTCACAGTGGAGGAGTAAACTATTTTCAAAATAACATTTCAAAGGAAAGAAACACAGTTCAAATGCACAGAGCTGATAACGAAGCAAAAACCAAAAACAAACCGTATTGAATAAAGTTCCACGACAGACCAGGATAGATAATTGCCAACTTCAGGAAGATAACCAGGGACAATCCGTTGGAAGAATGCCAACCAAGATAAACCTTCTTTAGGAATAAAACACAAATTTGTCTCCAGCGTCATGGACCAAATGAGGAGCATGAACATCAGTGGCATTGACCCAGGTGAAGTCCTCTGGTCCATAACCTTTCCATGCCAACAAATACTGAAATCAGCCTCACAACTGGCATGAATCTCGGATGCTATCCACTTCGTACTCTGCCTTTCCCTGACTACCAGGCCCGGTAGTGGTGGAGCAGATCTATGCATGCTGTCAGCTGATACAGGGACTAACAGGGAGCAAAGATGTCAAAGATGGTGAGGATGGCAAGGATGGTGAAGATGGCGGGCCTAGGGACTTTGAAACCCAACCTACAGACCCCCTGTAGGCCGAGTGATACTTGTTTCCCGCCACCACTGATGTCGCAGAATTCTTAACAGGACACTTGGCCACAAAATGGCCTTGATTACCACAATAGAGGCATAACCCATCACAACGATGCCTATCCTTTTCTACTTGGGTCAGGTGAGGGCGGGCAGCCCCCAACTGCATGGGCTCTTCCAAAGGCACTTCCACCAGGGGTGCCGTCTTGCTGGGAACAGATGCAGTCTCTGTCCATCATTGCAGCTATCACTGCTGAAGCCTAGCATCAATATGAAGACACAGATACATGAGCTCCTGAAGGGTACAAGGGCATTCAGTGTGTGCCAACTCATCCAGGAGCTTCAACGACAAACCCTCCTGGAACTGGTCTAACAGTGCTGCCTCATTCCATTGTACATCTTAGGCAACCACCCGAAAGCTAGCAATATAATCCATGAACAAGCCATGCCCCTGCTTCAACTCTTTCAAACATCTGCTGTCTGGCTCCGAACAGGGTCCTCAAACATGGCCTGGAACTGATGGCAAAATTCGGCATAATTGTCCAACACCTGGTTTGGCTGGGTCAATAGAAGCGTCGCCCAACGTGCTGCAGAGCCTGACAACAAACTAATCAAAAACCCCACCTTATCTTGGTCAGTGGAGAAGTCCTCTGGCCGAAGGCTCATATAAAGCTGGCACTGCCCAAAAAGTGCTGGAAATTGGGCCAGCGATCCATCAAATTTATCTGGCACTGCTACTCGCATTTATGGCATGGCCAGACAGCTTGCATTTGTGCAACCTGTGCAGTCAAAAGAGCCACTTGCTGGCTTAACTGGGCATTGTCTGCTCTGAGCTGATCCATGGTCACCCCCACAAAAAGCAGAAACACGTTGAAGGGGTGGCTGGAGACAAAATGTGATGACCCAGAGTATATCAGAAATATAACAAAACCAAAAAGGTAACTAAAAGTTCTTTAATGCCTGCAACTTGGCTTCACTGTTTAATTGTTTACAGTGGAGGAGTAAATTCTGTTGGAATTTTCTCATTTTTCCAATTTTGTGCAAATACAATTCTAGCTGCTGTTAATACATTGATAATCAAATATGTTATCTCTCTGTTATAACCTTCAGGCAAAATTCCCAATAAAAAAAAATCTCTGGTTTTAAATCTATATGTTGTTTTATCATTTCTTCCAACCACATGTGTATTCTGATCCAATATTTTTTTAGCATCAATGCATGTTCACTACATATGGTAATATGATCCAGGTGTCTGATGACATTTCCAACATTTCGCCGATTTGTCTTTGAACATCTTGGCTATTCTCACTGGGGGTAAATGCCACCTGTAAAACATTTTCTCCTTGTAGGCCATTGACATAGTTTACTTATAATTCCTAGTCCATAGTGTCTGCCATTTATCCAAATCTATCCCATATCTAAAATTTCCCCCCAATGCAATCATTGTTTCTTTAACTTGCTCTTCCTCTAAGTTCACTCCTAATAGATAACCATATAGTTTTTGTTATGTCTGTGGAACTGGTTGGGGTCCCCAACCAGGTCCGCTGTTTGAGCGGGAGCACCAGCAGCTCCCATTGGTTGGCTCCGTTTGACAGTTGGCTATATAAGCCGGCTGTCGAGCAGAGCCAGCCGTTGTCGCCCGCTGGTCTGCAAGTTAGCAAGCAGAGGCGACAACCCTTTATTCTTTGCAATAAAGCCTGTTAGTTGTACGCTCTGGTCTCATGCCTCTTCCTTACCATCGCTCTACAACACTGGCGACGAGGAAGGGATGGTCGAAGGCTAACCAGACGCGTTTATTCAAAGAGCTGTAAATCACGGAGAGTGAAGCCACGGGCGCTGTAGCCGCAGCCGCCCCACGCTCGCAAAGAGCGCGAAATTCAAACTGATATTGTTTGAGCTGATTCGCTGAAACGAGCCACAGGCGCCGCAGCCGAGGCCGCCCACGCTCACCAAGAGCACGATTTTCAAAAAGAGCTACGCAGCCCAGAGAGACAGCCGCAGCCGCGTTCTTTTAAGAGTGCAAATTCAAATAGCGATTGAAGAAGACGAACCTGTTCTTTTCTCCACAATGAGTACTAATTCAGCATTCCCTCCATTCAAACCAAACGAGGAAACATGGGACTCCTACAAAAATCGATTCAGCCATTTTCTTGACGCCATCGGTTTAGCCGACGCTCCGGAGCATAGGAAGAAGTCCTATTTCCTGAGTTACTGCAGAGCCGCCGTCTTCGACACCGCTACAGTGTTAGTCGCACCCCGCGCCATCAGAAGCATCCCATGGGACGAGCTACAGGAAATACTTTCAAATCACTATTCGCCCAAACCATCCCAAATAGCCAGAAGGTATGCCTTCAGGGTCAGGAAACAGGCAGAGGGGGAGTCGATCAACGAATACATGGCCGCCCTGAGAACAGCCGCTTTACAGTGCGGATTCAAAGAATATTTGGAAGACATGCTGTTGGACCAGATCGTCTGTGGGGTGAGAGACCTAAGACTCCAGAGGCGTTTACTGGCAAAAAAGGACTTGACTCTAGCCTTAGCCATGGAGGAAGCCCTGGCTGCTGAGCTCTCGGCCCAGTCAGCAGCTGAAATTCAGGGCACTCAATCTAAACCCAGCACGCCAACTGTCCATTCTGAAGAAGTAATCAGCGAAGATGACCCCACAGACGCATCTGACATTAACCGCCTTAAACATCAGAAGCCTTCACAGGTAGGAGCGGGGCAAAGAAACAGCTTCACCCCCAAACAACCTCCCATGTGCCTAACCTGTGGAGGCTCCCACCCTAGGGCATCCTGCAGGTTCAGAAACGCCATCTGCCTGAACTGCCAAAAGAAGGGTCACATCGCTAGAGTCTGCCAAGCAGGGCGATCTTTACCTCAAAGGCCTCCACCACCTCTTAACTCCCAAAGGCAAGTGGAGGACTGCTATACCTGCTACCACGCTAACCATACTTCCCAAACCCCTGATAAAATTAAAATTTCTGTTTTCCTAGAAGGTAAACCCTGCAGGATGGAGGTGGACACGGGATCCGCGCTCTCAATCATCTCCTGGGATACCCTGAAGAGGATCCAGCCCAGACTGTCAAGGAAACAGCTACAAAGATGCCACTTGACGCTGCGGGACTACCAGGGCAAGAACATTCCTGTCCTCGGGAAAGGCAAGTTCCTTGTTCAATTCCAAGCCTTTAAGGGCCATCTGCCTCTAGTGGTTGTTAATGGTACCCTCCCTAGTCTATTGGGACTTGATTGGTTTCCTTCTCTCGGCCTTAGTGTAACCGGGATCCATGCTGTCTCAACTTCTGATGTAGATACACTATTTTCTGATTTTTCCGATGTATTTAGCAATGAGCTGGGTTGCTATTCGGGCACCCCCATATCATTTTCAGTAGACCCCCAGGCAACCCCTCTTCATTTAAAACCACGGAGGGTACCTTTTGCCATCCGTCCCAAATTGGACGCAGAACTAGACAAACTACTTAAGCAAGGGGTGCTAGAACCCACTGATTTCGCTAAATGGGAGACCCCCATAGTCACCCCACTTAAGAAAGATGGCAGTTTGAGAATCTGTGCGGATTACAAAACCACGCTCAACTGCTATCTGCAGGTCAGCGCATACCCTGTCCCCGTTATTCAGCATCTGTTACACACTTTCGAACCTGGCACCATTTTCGCCAAGTTAGACATGTCACAGGCATACCAACAGTTCCCTGTCGATGAGCAGACAGCGGAATTACAAACCATCGTCACGCACAGGGGGGCATTCAAGTGTAGGCGCCTCCAATTCGGAGTCAGCGTGGCCCCAGGCATTTTCCAGTCACTCATGGAGAGGATTCTCCAGGGTCTCCCAGGAGTGGTCCCCTACTTCGATGACATCTTAGTCTCAGCCACGAACCGACCCCAGCTCATTCAGAGAGTCAGGACAGTGCTGGAGAGGTTTAGACAGCATGGCCTTAAACTTAAGAGGGAGAAGTGTGCCATCGCCACTAGGCAGGTGGACTTTCTGGGTTATAGAATAGACGCCTCTGGCATCCACCCCGTTGAGTCCAAGGTGAAGGCCATCCATGAGGCACCCATACCCACCAACAAGACTGAACTTCAAGCTTTCCTGGGACTCCTGAACTTTTACGCCTCATTCCTCCCGCACAAGGCATCGGTCGCTGAACCATTACATAGGCTACTAGATAAAGACTCGCCCTGGCACTGGGGACCCAAGGAAACCCATGCTTTCAAGTCAGTCAAATCCTTACTCACATCAGAAGCGGTTCTAGTTCAATTCGATCAACGTCTTCCCCTGGTCCTGGCTGCTGACGCATCCCCTTTTGGCATTGGGGCTGTCCTGAGCCACAGACTCCCCAATGGGTCCGAGGCACCAATTGCTTTCTTTTCTAGGACCCTTTCTCCAACCGAGAGGAACTACAGCCAAATCGATAAAGAGGCCTTGGCTGCAGTGGCTGCAGTTAAGAAGTTCCACGAATTCTTGTTTGGCCACCACTTTGAGTTAGTGACTGACCACAAACCTCTTTTAGGACTTCTGTCTGGAGATAAGCAAACCCCGCAGGTACTTTCACCCAGAATGACCAGATGGACCCTGTTTCTGGCTGCTTACTCATTCAAGTTAGTGCATCGTCCCGGTAAGAACTTGAGCCACGCTGATGCCCTCAGTCGCTGCCCCCTGCCAGTCCCAGTCGAAGACCCAGCGCCTATCCACGCCATTTTTGAGGTCAATGAACTCAAGCTCCCAGTGACAGCCGAGGACATCGCGGCGCACTCAAAGAAGGACAAAATCATCGCCCAGGTTCTGGACTGGGTGGGAAGGGGGTGGCCGGAAACTCAATGTACAACTGATTTTGTCCCCTTTAAAACCCGCCAGCAGGAACTGTCAAAGTTGCAAGGTTGTCTATTGTGGGGAACAAGAGTGGTCATCCCAGCCTCCCTTCGAGTGCCCATCCTGAAGGTGCTTCACGAGGGTCATCCGGGCATCATAAGAATGAAGGCCCTGGCCCACAGCTACGTCTGGTGGCCCGGCATGGACGCTCAAATCGCCAACTGGGTAAGTTCTTGCCAGCCTTGCCAACAAACCAGGGCTGCCCCTCCAGCTTCCTCGCCCACCAGATGGGAGAGTGCAAACGCCCCTTGGTCCCGCTTGCACGTCGACCTGGCTGGGCCTGTACATGGCAGGACCTTCTTGGTGGTGGTGGATTCATACTCCAAGTGGATTGATGTAGCCTTACTTCCCACAACCACCACCCAGGCGATAGTTAAGGCCCTAACCCGTCTATTTGTCACCCACGGGCTTCCTGACACGCTGGTTTCAGACAATGGCCCACAGTTCACATCGTGTGAATTCAGCATGTACACTGCTAACTTGGGCATCAGACACGTCCTTACAGCACCATTCCATCCCGCTAGCAACGGGATGGCAGAGAGAGCAGTTAGGTCAGCCAAGGAGGCACTCGCCAGGTTTGGCCAGGAGGATTGGCACTCTAAACTGTCTCGTTTCCTGCTCAGCCAGCACACAACGCCCTGCACCACCACCAACAAATCTCCTGCCGAACTTCTAATGGGGAGACGCCTTAGAACCACCCTGGACAGGCTACACCCCCACTACTGCCCAGACACCCCCTTAGGGTCCGACAGTCTGGTCAGAGACTTCACCCCACAAGACCTGGTATATGCCAGGAACTACGCGGGGGATCCGTTGTGGGTGCCAGGACAAGTCGTGTCAGTCACCGGTCCCAGGTCCTACAGGATCCTCCTAGAGGATGGACGTTTGTGGCGGAGACACGTAGATCAACTCAGAAGGTGGCGGAAGGGCGCTACAGATACCAACCCATGCCAACCTGCCAGTGCCAACGACACCTCACCAGTGCCTGACGCGGATCCCCTGCGGAACCTGGCCTTCCCTGACGAGCAAGAGGACTGGCGGGAGAACACGAGTTTCCGGCCAGAGTCACCACTCCAGCCACCGAGCGACCCAGTTTTGACCAGCCGGACCTCGAGACTCAGCCAGGCCAACCAGAGCAGGGGTTTTCATCAGCACCACAGGACACTACGCTGGGGCAAACCCACGCCCCGACGACCGCTGAGGCATGTTCCAAAGACCAGGACTTGACACCGGCCGACAGTTCACCCGAACTGCGACATTCTGGTCGCCAGCGAAGACAACCCTCGTATCTACAGGACTACGCATGTCCCCAGCTGGGGGAAAGGGGTGTTATGTCTGTGGAACTGGTTGGGGTCCCCAACCAGGTCCGCTGTTTGAGCAGGAGCACCAGCAGCTCCCATTGGTTGGCTCCGTTTGACAGTCGGCTATATAAGCCGGCTGTCGAGCAGAGCCAGCCGTTGTCGCCCGCTGGTCTGCAAGTTAGCAAGCAGACGCGACAACCCTTTATTCTTTGCAATAAAGCCTGTTAGTTGTACGCTCTGGTCTCATGCCTCTTCCTTACCATCGCTCTACAACAGTTTTTTAATCATCTTCTCTTCAATGCTTGTTAAGAGTTTATCTGATTCCATCTATTCCTTGTAAAACCCAGCCATCTTAGTGTTTTTTTTCATACCTTGAATGTATTTGCAAATATGAATACCAACCTATATTTATCCCTTGTTCCTCTAGTTCCTGCTTTGTTTTGAGTTCACCCTTTTCATTTAAAATTTCCTCATATCTAATAATGTGTTCCTTTTTAAAAACTTGTGGATATGCAAATGCCTCTATTGACAACCAGACTGGTGTTTTCATATAATGGTATTCCCTTATTTTCTCCCATACTGTTAATAAAGCATCTTTAAGTTGTTATCTATTATTTCAACCATCAATATTCTTCTTTTCATCTGTATAAGTTAGCTTGGCTTTAATTGTATTCTTAATATATAGAACAACTCCTCTCTTATTTTGTTGTGCTAATGATGTATATCAATTACCAATTCTGGGGCAGTTCAACAGATGTGCATGTTGTTTTTTTAATATGCACTTCTTGTAAAGAAATTATGTCCATCTTTATTTTTTCTAGTTTATGGAATATCTTTTTCCTTTTAATAGCCGAATTTAGTCCATTTATATTTATAGAAATTAGTTTCTTTTCCTCTTCCATTATTTATACTTTATATGTAGGATTTATTGCTCTTGTTGTTCTTTGTTCTCTTGGCTCTTTGATTGCCATTCTGCCACCTACTGCTCCTTCTTCTTATCCTCTTTCTCCTTTTTCCTTATCAAGTTCTTTTGTCATCTCTGCTTGTATTTTAAGTTCCTCTTCTCTTGCTCTCTCACCTTGTGCTCCTCTAAAGTATTCATTGTAAAATAATTCTGCTCTCTCAACTAAGTCTATTCTATGTCTTTGCTCTTGCCAAATAAACATCAGACTTTCAGGAATCAACCATCTGTAATTCACTTCTTTCTTAATTAAAATCTTTGTCAGAAATTGGTATTCTCTTCTTAGATCTCTCACTTTCCTTGGCATTTGTTTCAGAGCTTTAATCTCCTTTCTCTTGTACTTCAATGGGTCATCTCTTGCTTTCTGTATTATTTCTTTTTTTTTAAATAAAGTTTTATTGGGTTTTCACACACAAAATACAAATAAAACATATTTTTTGAAAATAGCATGGTCCCGGGTTGAACTTCTTAATACAGACACAAAACTCAATTTCATGCTCCTTTTGGTATTCTATTCCATATCTTATACTATTTTACATTTTCTATATCGTTTTTCCCCTCTTTTAATTTTCTCAATTTTATTTTGATTATCTCATCTCAATTCAAATCATTATATTTATACTTTTGTCTGTTCTGTTTCAATTTCATATTATCTTTTCTCATGAAATAAATTTTCTCCTGTAGTTACTAATTGGAGTATGACACCTTTATATCTTTTAATTACATCCATTCAACTCTTACTTAAACTTCAATATATACCTTAAGTTTATGACCTTCAATATAATACATAATACATAACTTCCAATTGACTTCTCCTTGGCACGTTCTTATAATACACACTATATTCTTTTTTTAAAAAAAAGAAAGATTGTAAATATATGTAATTATAAACCCTCATTCCATTCCAGTTCAGTTCTATCATTAATACCATAACATCTTTAACACTTCTTTTCAATTAAATATCATACTTCCTTAAAAACACATATAATCTCCATAATTATTTTTTCCCTTATTTCTCTTCACATATGTTTTATAAATCATTAAATATACCTTTTGTTACATTTATTTATTGACAAGCATTCCACTGAATTACGATAGCTATTTTATCAGACATTTTAATCATACATTGTTTAATATTTTCTAAAATTATTTCTGTTTCTAATATAACAATGCTATCTTATGTACCTTTGCAGAATTCCTTTTTCCATTAAATTTTCTCCCATTATCTCTAAATAGACCCTGTTTCTCTATATTTTGCTTCTGTCCTTTATAACTTCTTTTCCTTTCCTTCTTCTCTCTCATCTTCTCCCTCCCCTTTTTACCCCCTTGTCTCTCTAGTTCAAATTCTCTCTTCTGCATTTCCCTCTTCTGTTGCTTTCTGATTTTATACTTATTTTTCACGCTATTTTTTTTGGGGGGGGGGGGAGGATTTTTTCCCAATCTTAAACTTTCCATTCTCTTTCTTCCCTTTCCCTTTTTCCCCCATCTAAGATTATTTGTTCATTAAAGATGGCTTCTTCTTTGTCGCACTCTTCTTGTTCTGCAGGCATTTCTGGTTGTTTCTCATAATTCCAAATCTCCATTTCTAAAAACTGAAATACGAAGCCAAAAGAACCTCTCCCTTCTTGTGCATCTTCTTTGTACTTTTTAAGTTCCATTTTCAGTTCTTCTAAAAGTGGAGCCATTTTAAAAAGTTTTAAACAACCACCCAATTGATTTTAGTCATTCAAAACAATAACCAAGAATCCAGAAATCATCAAGTAATCCAGATAGTCCCGAGTTATATCTTCTTATTTCTTTTTCCACTTTCTCTTCCTGGGGTTTTTGTTGTGATATTTCAGTTAGAATGTATCTTTTGGAAGTCTTGTTGAGATTTTGCTGTAAGTTCTTTTTAATTCCAGGCAGTCTCCTCCCTTCCAGATCCTGCCCCTTTATTCTTCCTCTCTCCTTTCCTGTTTTCAAGCTTTTAATTATCCAGAAATCTTTATTATCCCTTTGACTTTTTATTTTCAGCATTAAATGCCTATTGATGTCAAAGTGGATTTTTTTCCAATTTTTTGCTTAAGTCTCTTAGCTGTCAGTATAGGAAAAGGAGAAAACCAAATCTTTTCCCTTTTCTCTCTCCTTTGCAGCTTAAAAATCTTCTTAGGGAACAATGTTATTGTTTTTTACAGTTTCAATTCCAGGATACTTTATTTGTTGCTTTTGCTGTTTGACCCGGTCAACCAAAACTTTCTCTTCTTATCTTCCTCCTGCAGATTCTTTTCCGGTCGAGTTCTTCTTTGTGGTGGCCATTTCTGACCACCGCTGCAACCACCTTCGGAAAAGGGAGCAATGGCCAGCTGGGGAGGAGAGATGCAGCTCTCCTCAACCCTGCTGGCAGTCTCCCCCCTCTTCACCACCTCTATGGGGTGGTTTAGCCCTGAAACCAGCTGGCTCAGGGCGCTTCAGCGGCAAGCACGGATCGAAGCCTTGCAGAGATGAGGTTTCAGTTTGTCGCTGAAGAAGCTCAAACCGGAAGTCTCTTTCTGTATTATTTCTGTCCTCATTGTTTTCTTAGTAAATCTCACATGTACTTCTCTAGGTAATTTGTTTTTCATTGCATATCTAGTATATACTCAATATATTTCATCCATTCCATCCATCATTTTTTCTTTAGATATCTCCAAAGCTCCTGCCAAGATTTCTGTCATAATTTCTGCAAGGTTTTCTCCTTTTTCTTCCTCAATGTTTTGAAATCTTAGGTAGAAATCAGCCTTGTCCATCTCCCAGAGTATTGTGTCTTTTCCTTTTTTGTGTTCAACCATTGTCAATCTGTTATCTATTTCTCCTACTTTCTTATCTGTTTTGTCACCCTTTCTTCCATCTTCTGCATTCTTTCTCCATATGTCATTATCATTTGTTGTATATTTTTTTCCCATCTTTTCCATCCTTTCTTTCATCTTTCCAATTCTAACATCTGTATGCTTTCCTTGATCTTGTATTGCTTGGAACATTTATTTTATTTCTTGCATTGAACCCTCTTTTTCCTTTTCTTTCTCTTGATGAATCATAGTTGTGATGGATCATTGACCAGCTGAGTTCAATGAAGAGGAGGTGGGGATCGATGATCCAGTAACAGTTGTCTTTCTCATGTTTGGTTAATTATAATCCACTTCCAGGAATCCTTTCAGTAACAGTTGTCTTTCTCATGTCTGGTTAATTATAATCCACTCACAGCAATCCAAGAAAAATAAAAATAAGTGATAAAATCTTCAGTTGCACCATGACTGGGTTGATGACCTTTACTATGGGGAATGGTCCCATGAATTTTGTGCCCAATTTCTTGCTAGGGAGTCTTAACCTCAGGTATTTGGGGGAGAGGTAGACCTTCTCCCCCACCTGGAATGGCCGTTGCAGGGCTCAGTGTTTGTCTGCCTGTCTCTTATAGCTCTATGCCACTTTTGCAAGTGCTTTTTTGACATTCTCCCAAGTTGCTTTCAGCACTGACATCCAATTGGTCAGGTTGACTAAGGAGGGGGTAATCCCTTGGATACTCAGGCATTGGGACAAAGTCCATACCACTCACTACTCTGAAGGGGGTTAGTCCCATGCTACTGTGAACAACATTATTGAATGCAACCTCCATGAAAGGCAGGAAGTTTGCCCAATTAGACTGCTGATAATTCACATAGCACCTCAGGCTCTACCATGGTGTTCAGTCTCTCTGGCCCCCCATTGGTGCTCAGATGAAAGGCCAAGCTAAGGCCCTGGGATGACCCAATAGACCGCAGGAACTCCCTCCAGAACTTAGCTGTGACCTGGACCCTTCTGTCTGAAATAATTCTTCATGGTACTCCATGCAGGTGGTAAATGTGCTTCAGAAACAGCTTGGCTAACTGGTTGGCTGAGGGTAGTTCACTGCAAGGTATGAACTGCACCTGTTTGGAGAATAAGTCTATTACAGTCCAGATCAACATGTTCCTCCCACTTTTCGACAACTCCATTATGAAGTCCATTGCAATTTCCTCCCATAGCCTTGTTGGCTCTGCTACTGTTTGTAGCAGTCTGGGTGGGTTTCCTAGTCATTTTTTCATTGCAACACAGATAGTACAACTCTTCACATAACTGTCCATATCTTACTTTATGCTGGGCCACCAGAATTGCCTCCGTGCTAAGCGTAAAATCTTTAAGAACCCAAAGTGGCCTGCCAGTTTGGCATTGTGGCTTCTCTGGAGGACTAATGTGCATAGGGATTCTGGTATGTAGAGTTTCATCCCCTAGGTCATCTCTTTTTGTCAATATGTGTTGATTGTTGGACTTCCGGTTTGAACTTCTTTGGTGATGGACCGAAATCCACAATCGTGCGTGGTTTCAATCCATGCTCACTGCCGGAGCGCCCCAAGCCAGCTAGTTTCAGGGCTAAGCCACCCTGTAGAGGTGGTGAAGATGGGGGAGACTGCCAGCAGGGTCAAGGAGAGCCACATCTCTCCTCCCCAGTTGGCCATTATTCCCTTTCCTGAAGGCGGTTGCAGTGGTGGTCAGAAATGGCCACCTCAAAGAAGAACTTGACTGGAAAAGAATTTCAGGAAGAAGATAAGAAGAGAAAGTTTTGGTTGACCAGGTTGAACTGAAAAAGCAATAACATAAGGTACCCTAGAATTTGAACTATTAAGAATAACATTGTTCCCAAAGAAGATTTTGAAGTGGCAAAGGAGAGAGGGAAGGGAAAGGATTTGGCTTTTTTTTCTTTCCTTCCTCATATTGATAGCTAAGAGATATAAGTAAGAAACTGACAAAAATACACTTTGATATCAATAGGCATTCAAGCTGAAAATAAAATGTCAAATGGATAACAAAGACTTTGGGATATTCAAAAACCTTTAAAAGAAGGAAAGGAGAGAAAAGGAAAAAATAAAAGGGCGGGATCTGGAAAAATGGAGGCGACTGCCTGGAAGTAAAAGGAATTTACAGTGAAACTTCAACAAGATTCCTAAAAGATACATTCTAACTGAAACTTTGTAACAAGATAATAGAACCCCAGGAAGAGAAAGTCAAAAAAGAAGCAAGAAGAAACAGCTTTGGATTATTTGGATTACTTGGTGATTGTTGGATTTTTGGTTATTGGATTTAAATGACTAAAATCAATTGTGTGGTTGTTTAAAAGTGTTTAAAATGGCATCACTCTTGGAAGAACTGAAAATGGAATTTTAAAAACAGAAAGAAGATGCACAAGAAGGCTTCATGTTATGACTCCCCTTCGAAATTCAAACAAACAAAACAGAAAGCAGCCGTTTCAAAATTAAATCAAATGGAAAGAAGTCTTACAAGATAACGGCTGGCAGAAACCACAGCATAAATCTTTACTCTGTCCGGCAAACCAGTCCTGGCAATAAATCTTCAGCCTCAGAGCTCTTTGCTATAACGTCCTCACTCAAATAGTCATTTTGTTCCTGGCGAAATGTACCAGCCCAGCGGTGTCCTTTTATACTCATTAAGGCAACGTGCTAATTTACTGACTTGCCCTTCTCATTCGCTCCAATCAATGTTTGTCCTGACGCCTCCCTTCAGATTCACGTTTCCTGGTTCTTCTAGTTCTGGCGTCAATCCACGATCTAACAGTCATCAGAGTCAAAACTCCCAGCAGGATCGGTCCTTCCAGTCACAACACTATCCCTCACCGCAGGGCCCTTCCCCCGAGTCTGACGATCAACTTGAAGATGTTTCGTTGACAACCATACCCTGTCACCCACAGCCAATGGAGGCGTCGCTCGACGCGAATGGTCTGCGAAACATTTATAATCTGCTTTCGCTCGTTCCAATTGTCTCAGATGGTCTACACATTGGAGACTTGGAAAAGAAATGGCGTTCTGTGACCAAGCCACCAACGGATCGTGCAAACGCAACCAGGACATTCCGAGCACCAAAGGGAGATGAAGGTTCGAGGTGATATAAAAACTTATCGCCTCCTCATGATCCCCAATGATCATACGCACTGGCTGGGTGGCGAAACGAATGGGCCCAGACTTGAGCTCACGCCCATCCACGGTTTCCACCTTAATGGGTGGATCCACAGCAACCAATGGGATCTCATAGTGCGTAGCAAAAGCTCGGTCCATAAAGCTGGTTGTAGCTCCTGAATCCACCAACGCAACAGCGGGAATTCCCTCCTTCTGTGACTGTAAAAAAATTCGAGTGTCCAAAAGTAAATGCTGAGGAGGGCCAGGATTTGCTTCAGCAATTTGAGGTGGAGATGTGAAACGTGCCCGACCTAGGGTTTTCTTGAGGTCAGGTCTACCCTGTTTTCCCGACGAGCCAAGAGTGGTTTCAGGTACGGGTCTGCGGGTCCCTCTCCATTTGCAGGAATTAACAAAATATCCCAGACCCCCGCAATAAAGGCACAAGCCTTCCTGAAACCTTCTCGAACGTTCTCGCGCCGTTAAGAGAAGGCGGAGTGCTCCCAACTTCATCGGCTCCTCCGTCTTAACCATAGCTTGTGAACGAAAAAGAGAAGGTGGTTCCACAACGGGCCGTCTGCTTCCGCGCTGTTGTAAACGGGCTTCCATCCGTAAGCACTAAACTATCAATGCATCCAAAGTTAAAGCCCGCTCTGCATGGACCAGCTCATCTTTGATGGCATCAGACAAGCCTTCCTGGAATGCAGCCATATGAGCCGGTTCATTCCAGTTAGAGTCCATACACAGCAAACGAAATTCTGCAACGTATTCCTGCAGGGAACGTTTCCCCTGATTAATGTCCTGTAACTGTCTGTCCACAGTTTGACTTTTAATTGGGTTTTCAAACATAACCCTCATTTGTTGCAGAAAACCCTGAAAATTATCCAGTAAAGGGCTATCTTGAGTTAACAAGGGAGTAGCCCATTTGGCAGCCTGCCCAGACAAAAGACTAATAATAAATCCTATCTTAGCCCAGTCATTTGGAAAGTCTTCAGGCCTCAAGGACATAAATAATTGACACTGCCCCAGAAATGCCGGAAACATGTCCATTTGTCCTGAAAATTTTTCCGGCATGGATACTGGGCTTTTCCTCACAGGAGGGGCAGGGGGAACAGCAGCAGGGCTTGGTAAGCTGGAAACATAATTCAGCAATTGTGTTACCTGATTCTGAAGCATCACATTGCTTTGCTGTAGCTGATTGATTTGTTGTTGTTGCTGCTCTACCAAACACTGCAGTTGATTTGAATCCATCTTGCTTTAAAGATGGTTTGTTTGGGCCAGGAACAATAATGTTATGACTCCCCTTCGAAATTCAAACAAACAAAACAGAAAGCAGCCGTTTCACAATTAAATCAAACGGAAAGAAGTCTTACAAGATAACGGCTGGCAGAAACCACAGCATAAATCTTTACTCTGTCCGGCAAACCAGTCCTGGCAATAAATCTTCAGCCTCAGAGCTCTTTGCTATAACGTCCTCACTCAAATAGTCATTTTGTTCCTGGTGAAATGTACCAGCCCAGCGGTGTCCTTTTATACTCATTAAGGCAACGTGCTAATTTACTGACTTGCCCTTCTCATTCGCTCCAATCAATGTTTGTCCTGATGCCTCCCTTCAGATTGACATTTCCTGGTTCTTCTAGTTCTGGCATCAATCCACGATCTAACAGTCATCAGAGTCAAAACTCCCAGCAGGATCTGTCCTTCCAGTCACAACAGCTTCATATTTCAATTTTTAGAAATGGAGATCTGGAACTATGAGAAACAACAAGAAATGCTTGTAGAACAAGAGGGGCAGGACAAAGAAGAAGCCATCTTTAATGACCAAGTAATTTTAAGTGGGGAAAAAAAGGAAAGGGGGGAAAGAGAGTGAAAAGTTTAAGATTTGAAAAAACAACCAAAAAAAGAGAATAGTTTGAAAAGTAATTACAATACTAGGAAGAAACAGAAGAGTGGATTACAGAAGAGAGAATTAGAATTAGAGAGACAAGGGGTCAAAAGGGGGAGGGAGAATAAGAGGGGGAAGAAGGAAAGGAAAAGAAGTTATAAAGGACAGAAACAAGATATAGAGAAACAGGGAAAATGTACAAGGATTAAAGGGATAAGCCTATTTAGAAGACATAGAGGTAATGGATGAAATTTAATCGAAAGAGGGATTCTGCAAGGGTACATAAGATAGCATTGTTATATTAGAAATAGAAATAAACGTAGAAAATATGAAACAAGTGATAGATGATAGATAAAATACTTACTAAATGATAGATAAAATACTTACTGGATTGGAATGGAATGTGTGTTAATAAATAAGAAAGAGAGAATGAAATTGAAAGGATGGGAACATTTTAATTATTATTAATGATTTATAAAAACTTAAGTGAAGAGAAATATGAAAGAAATATGGGAAAAAAATATGGAAATATTATAAGTGTTCCTAAGGAAGTATGATATTCAATTGATAAGAAATGTTAAAGATGTTAAAGATTGTAACTAATATTAATGATAGAGCTGAATTGGAATAGAATAAGTGTTTTATTTACTATTGTTATTTATATATTTTCTCTTTAAAAACATAGTGTGTATTTTAAGAATGTACCAAGCAGAATACGATTGGAAGTTATGTGTTATATTGAATGTTATAAATTGTAAAGGCATAAATTGAAGTTTAAATAAGAGTTGAATGGACAAAATTAAAAGATACAAAGGTGTCATACTCCAATTAGTAACTACAGTGGAAAACTTGTTTAATGAGAAAAGAAAATATGAAATAGGACAGACAAAAGTATAAATATAATGATTAGAAAGACATTGAAACTTAGAAAAAGATATATAATTGAATTTAGATAGGTAATATATGATAATTAAAAACAAAGTTGAGAAAACTAAGGGAGGGGAAAAATTATGGAGAAAATGTTAAATAAGTAATAAGATATGGAATAGAACACAAAGACGAATATGAAATTGAGTTTGTGTCTGTATGGAGAAGTGGTAACCCAGGATCATGCTATTCTCAAAAAAGATGTTTTATTTGTATTATGTTTTGTGAAAACCCAAATAAAATTTATTTTTTAAAAAAGATGTGTTGATTGTCCTTGAACCAGGGGTCTGCTAGTAGTTCGCTTTTGAGTTTCATGTTTAGGTTGCTTGTGGGTTGGTCTTGCCGGCTGTGGCATTGTCATCTGGTTGTTACTTGGGCAGCTATTTAGGTAGGGGGGATAATGGCATATACTACCTCTTCCTGTTTGCATTTATACTGGGGCATATGGGAGAGGGAGTCAGCCAGACAGTTCCTCCCCTCTGGAAATGTGCTTTAGCCTGAAGTTGAACCGGTTGAAATATTGAGCCCAGGAGACTTGTTTGGGTGATAATTTTCATGGAGTCCTAAGGGCCTCCAGATTTTTATGGTCGGTCCAGACTTTGAATGACCTCTGTCCAGCTTCCAGCAGGTGGCACCTGGTTAGGAGTGCCTTTCTCACCATAAAAGTTTCTTTTTCCCATGCAGCCCACAGCCTCTTGGTGTCCATGAGCTTACGGGAAGTGTAGGCTCCCTTGGTTATTTTTTTGGAGTAGCACTGCTCCCACTGCCACGTCGCTGGAGTCTGCTTGGATGATGAAGGGTTGTTCGGGGTCAGGATACTTCAGCACTGGTTCTTTTTAAAACAATTACTTCAGTCTTTCAAATGTCTTTTGGCAGGTTAGGTCCCACTGTAGGGATTGTCTCAAGGTTTCATCCCAGGGCTCCCTGTTTTTAGGAGGTCAGTCATGGGTTTGGTAATCCTTGCAAAGGAGGGGATGAATTACCGGTAGAAGTTTGCAAACTCTAAGAAGCTTTGTAGCTGTCTGCAGGTGTGAGGGGGTTGCCAGCCTAGGATGGCCTGTACTTTGGCTGAGTCCATTTCTATGCCCTCACTGGAGATTCGGTAGTCCAGATAGTCAAACCGTGCATGGTGAAACTAGCATTGACAGCTTGACATACAGATTTGCTGCTAGAAGTTTTTCCAGTACCTGGAGGACTAGGAATATGTGGTCATCCATGGTCTCAGTGTAAATGAGGATATTGCCCAAATAGACAAGGACCCCCTTATAGAGAGATGCTCATGTAACACCTCATTTATTAGCTGCATAAACTCCACCAGGAGGCATTTTAGTCCAAAAGGCATGACTTTCAATTGGAAGCTCCCCAGGGGGCAGTTGAATGCTGTTTTCCATTCATCCCCCTCCCTGATGCAGACCCAGTAGTATGCCTCTCTGAGTTGTAATTTGGTAAATACCTTTCCCTTGGTCAGGTGAGATACATGTCCTTCATGAGCGGGAGGGGGGTTAGGTTCTGTACACACAGGCCATTGATGCTTCTAAAGTCGATGCATAATCTCATAGTCCCATCTTTTTTCTCTTTGAACAGGACTGGGGCTGCAACTCATGGCTTGGATGGCTCAATGAACCCCTTGATAGGTTTTTGTCTGTATATTTGCACATTTCTTCCATTTCCTGGGCTGTCATGGCATACATTTTGGGCTTTGATAGTTTTGCCCCATGATTTCTATGATGCAGTCTGTCTCACAGTGGGGAGGTAGGATGTCATACTCAGTCTCACTGAATACCTCCGTGAGGTCCTGATATTCTCTCAGGATCTGTCCAGACCCTGGGGTTTTGTCAGAGGTGGCTGCCAGTTGTTCTGGTGAGCCCTCTAGGAGAGTTCCCTGTGTGGGCGTTGCTTCTATTTGATGGTGAGGAAGGGTTTGAGATCCTTTTGAAATCTTCAGTCTGTGGCTGCCCACCTGCCACCAATGGTTGGGCCCCACTTATCTAGCCAGGAGAGTCCCAGTATGACTGCATCTGCCATTTTGGGGGCCACTGCAAATCAAATTGTTTCCCAGTGATCCGCTAGCTCTAGCCTCAGTGATTCGGTTAAGTAAGTGGCATGGGCCCCTCCCAATAGGAACCCATTGACCTGTTCGAACCGGATTGGGTGCGCCAGTCTTTTCACTCTGATCCCATTTCAGGACCATGGTTAGGTTGATCAAGCACCTAATGCAGCCTGAATCTATTAGGGCTTGGAAAATCCCCATAATCCCTGTTTTTGAGGCTGTGAGTTGTATTGGGAAGACAAAAGGGAGGACCTGTCCACTCACCATTGGGTCATTTTTGCCCTTGTCCTCACTGTCATAGAGTCAGGTAACTAGTCACCATTGTCTGGGGGTCTCCCCTCTTGCGGTTGGGTAGGGAGGGATCTCTGCAGCCTGAAGGTCTTTCTGGAATGCATTGGTGGTGCACCCAGGGCCTTGTTCTGGTCATACTCTGGGTGGTGGTTCTTGCCTTGGTTTTGGGCCTGGGGTTATGCATGCCACTGCCATGTGACCCATCCCCCCACATCGGTAGCATTTAATTGGGCTTCGTAGGAGGACTGGTTTGAGGACTGGTTGTGGTGCTGTGGTTCCTCATCAGCTGGGTGGTCTCTGGTCTGACTGATCTCTCTCTTTGGTTTCCAGCAGCTTTCTCATGTTGTTAGCGCATAATGCCCCATCGACTTTTATGGCCACTCAGAACCACTCAGAGAGTCAGTTTGGGATGTCCTGATAGGCGGTTACTTGGCTAATTTGCTTGTCTAGGTTTGTTCTGAAAAAATGAACCAGCATCTACTCAGGCAAAAGGAGTAGCTTCCCACTGATCCTCCTGAATTCATGGATATGTTCCTTGATGGGTCGCTCTCCCTGCTTTAGGTTGCTGAGCTCATCTTCCACATAGAGGTCCTCCTCTGCCTCCTCAAATTTGGTCTCTAGCAGTCATAGGAAGTCATCTACGTCCTGCAGTTGGGGGGGCCCTTCTCTTGTGGAGGGTTTCTAGCCATCCTCTTGCTTCTCCCTTCAACCCCTCAGAAATGGTGTTCACCATGGCTCTAGGGGAGGGGTAGAGATGTCCATAGCATTCTAAGTGGATCTCAGCTGAGTCAAGGAATAGAGCTAGCTGGTCTGGGTCCCCATCAAATTTTCCCCTGAACCAGAGCAGTTTGTTGAGCACTGCTCCTCCTTCCTCCTGTCGCCCTCTGTAAGCCTGTGCTCGAGGTGGCTGGACTTCTTCCCCAGCTCTTGATTGCACAGGAGGAGGGGGCTGCCTGCAGCTTCGGACTCCTTTTTCTTCTTGTGGGTAGAGAAGGAGGGCTGTGGTCTCACCTGCTTCTCCTGACTCCAAAGGGCTCTGTAAACTGTCCCCTCTGTTTTGGGCAGCATGATGGGCCATCATCCCGAATAGTGACCTGGTCAGATTCCTCCCTCAGTTGCTCCATGGGTCTCCCCATCAGGGACTTTGGAGTCCTGGCCTGTGCCCAGTACCACATCCAATCCAATCTTCCTAGTTCACTCAAAGGCCTTCTCCCTTTTTGGGCCTGGGGGTGGGGAAACTCCATCTCAGCTGGCTTTAGGAATTTTCTTTTTCCACTAGTAATTATCTGGTTTTCTTTCCTCCACTGGAGCAGGTTTCTCCACTTCAGAATTCAAGGGGGGCTGTCATCCAGCTTTAATTCTCTGCCATGGCTGCCTGAGTTTCTCTCCATGCATCCCAGATGTCAGGGAGCTATTGGAGAGGCTGGGACCCAGGACCCTGGTAATATTGATTTATTATAAGAGTTGGCTTGCAGTTAGGATTCCAGCAATCACTCTAATTAAATCATGATTCTCGAGCCAAACTTCAAAAAAATTCAAAGGATTCTTTAGAGGTGACATACTGGCACTGCCCTGTAAGAAGCCAACTCTCACATATGTAATTTACAGTCTCCTGTGACTCTGTTTCCCCCCTCCCCTGGGTGTCTCATAAACCAGATTCTCCAATTGAGCACATTCATAGGCTGGGTGTCATCATTCACGTTCTCCCATTAAATATATTCAGGAGCAAAAACTGGTATTTTAGTTAAAATCTTTTAAAGATAAGAGTTGGAATGTACTTTTGCTTTCACTGCACTGCTCTTCCAGATTTCCTTCCCCCTCCCCTTTTTTTATGGCAACTACTAAAACAGGCATAGAAATGTTTAATGAGTTGAGAAGATGATTATCTCACCAACCAAGAGATGATCTCAGCCATTATGAACAATCTAGAGGGCAAAGCATCAGAGTGGGTGACCCAACTCCACAATGAGGGCACCCCAGAGCTCAAGCACATCTATGACTTCCTGCAGGAATTAAGGATAAGGTTCGAAGACTCAGCTCAGGGCCATGAGGCAGAGGCAGAGATCAAAGTGATTAGGCAAAGGGGCCACCCAGCAAAAGAATATGTTGTTGAGTTTCAGAGGCTCACTGAGAAATTATGGTATTGGCCAGAATGCCTCCTGGTCCACTGCTTAAAGGAGGGTCTGGATTTGGAGTTGCACAATGCCTGTGTCTTCTGATGAGTCCACAATTGCATCCACGACTGATACCAGATGGCAGTGTCCATGGAACTTGAGATCCACCAGCACCACAAAAAGGCATCAGAGAAAAAACTGAAGAGGCAGCTTGGCTGGCGATCTTCCTCCCACTGAGTGTAAGAGCCATCCAGAGGGGCCTCGACAGCATCAATCAAGTGTTTTTTGTGCAGGCAACCAGCCCATTGCGCATACAATGCCTGGAGCCAGCACCCATTCCCCAGTCAAGAGCTCCTGGACCAGCAAAGCCCAAAAGGCCACAGGGGAGATCTGCAGAAGGAAAAAAAAATAGCCCACAAAGCCATTGAGGTTTCCCACACACACTCTGCAGAGAGAGAGGGAACTCTGGATCAAGAGGTATCACTGCTGACAGCAGATGACATCAGAGATGGAAGTGAGGATGACCCAATGGTAAGTAAACCCATCCCTCCTTTTGCTATAAAATCAAGATTGGTGGTGCTCAGGATGGGAGCCCAAGGGACAGTAGAAACCATCATAGACACGGGATGTACTCAGTACCTGATTAGCCTCCCCTTCTGCCAAAAGCTTGGTATCCAGATGTAGCACCTAGCTAACCCAATGCACTTTGAACAAGTTGATGGGATGCTAATTGTGGGGGGGGGGTGGACACATGCCACTCTGGTGACAAAGCCAGTATGCTTAAAAATGGGTCACCACTGGGAACTCATCCAATTTTTAGTGGTGCCAAAAATGCTTAAATCAATAATCCTGGGACTAGTATGGCTGAACAAATGGTATCCCACCATCTCCTGAGAAAGTGAAGCTGGGACTAGGGCCCCTCCCCACCCTGATCCTGCAGGGGAAGAGATAGCCAAACCTCAAAATGGTGAAAAAGCCACTGCCACTGCAGAAGTGGATGCAGGGAGCCCCCAGATCCCCAGGGAATATTGGAACCTAGCAGAAGTGTCCAGCAAGAAAGAATGCAATGCCCTCCCACCTCACTGACCCACTGACTGCACCATGGAGTTTGTGCCAGGAGCTAAACTACCCAAACCTAAGATGTATTCCAAGAGAAATGACTGAATTGAGGGATACATCAACACCAATTTGGCCAGAGGGTTCATCCAACCTTCCAAATCCCAGGTAGCTGCCCCCATCCTCTTTAAAGAGAAGATGGATCAATGAGATTATGCACTGATTTTAGAGGTATTAATGCCATGTGCATGGGAAACACCTACCCACTGCCCCTCATAAGGACATGCTAGCCCACTTGGCCAATGAGAAGGTATTCACCAATCTAGATGTATGAGAAGCCTACTACCAGATGCAAATAAGAGAGGACAACTGCCTTTAACTTCCCCCTGGGAAGCTTCCAATTCAAAGTAATGCCCTTCAGGCTACAGGGAGCCCCTGCTGTCTTCATGTAGCTAACAAACAAGGTATTGCATGAACACCTGTATAAAGGAGTTCTCGTTTATTTGGACAACATTCTCATCTTCACTGAGATCCTAGTAGAGCACATCAAACTGGTGTACCAAGTCTTGGAAAAGCTAAGCTATACATGAAGCTGTCAAAATGTGAGTTTCACAAAATCATCCTAGACTACCTGAGCAACAGAGTGTCAAACGAAGGAGTGGAGATGGATCCAGCCAAAGTGAAAACAGTCCTAGACTGGCAGTCCCCACACAGAAACAAAGTTTCCTTAGATTCTCCAACTTTTACCAGCAATTCATCCCATCCTTTCCTGATATTGCCCTGCTCATCACAGAACTGCTAAAAACAGGGGGTGTCTGCAACAGCCACAGACAAGCCAACCCCTAAACTAGACTTTAGAATGCCAGTGGGTGTTCAAAATGCTAAAAACTCTATTTGCCAAGGAGCCAACCCTCAGGGTCTCTGATCCAGAACAACCCTTTGTCATCCAAGCTGATGCCAGCAACATGGCCATTGGTGCAGTCCTCCTTCAGTAAAATGCCAATGGTGACTTGCAGCTGTGTGCCTATACGTTCAAAAAACTAACAGAGATTGAAAGGAGATGGTTGGTGTGGGTGAAGCAAGCCTATTTGGTTCAATGGGGCTTACTGACCTTGAGATACTTCCTTGAGGGCAGTCATATTCCATTTGAAATATGGACCAACCACAAGAATCTAGAAGCACTCAAAATCCTGTGAAGGCTTTCCCCCAAACAAGTCCGCTGGGTGCAGTACTTCCAAAGGTTCAACTTCAAGCTAAAGTACATCGGGGTGGGGGGGTGGAATCTTCTGGCAGACACCCTGTCACACAAGCCACAATATGACAGCAAATGTGAAGAAGTGATCCACACCTTGATTCCCCCTTCCCAACCTGCTTCCTAAGTGATGACCCATGGCCAAGCAAGACAAGAAGCAGCAATGAGCAGGGGAGAAGTGACCAAAAAGCTGAAAAATGAGCTGCCTGCAGACCCTTGGTACAATGGGAACAAAGAAGCCCTACTCTAAGGGATGGACTTGCCTGGAAAGGCTCAAAGCTGTACATGCCCACCAGCCTGCAACTTCAAGTTCTCTAACAAAGCCACGATTCGAAGCAGGTAGGACACTTTACTTAAAAACCTTACACTTGGCCAGAAGACAGTTCTGGTGGCCCAAGATGAAGAAAGATGTTGAAAAAAAGAAAGATGTTTATGTCAAAAGTTGTGCAATGTGCACCCCCATGAAAAAAAGACCAGGGAGACCCCAGGGCTGCAGCAGCAGGTGACAGACCTGTCCAGACTCTGGGAGGAGATTGCTATGGGTTTCTTTGTTGAGCTCCCTGAAAGAGGTGGAAATATGGACATCTGAACCATGGTAGACCTGTTGTCATGTTCACATCAGAGTCTGAATCTGTGGGGGAAGATGAGCTGGAACAAGAAATGCCAGTCATTGAGAGGGCAGATCCATTGGCCTTGAAAGAAACTGGGGAAGGGCAGAATCAGTCCAGGCAAAGTTTTTCTGAAGTAGTATGGCCTGCAGGCAGGGAGGAACAGACAGGAGGAACATGAGGGACAGAGCTCAAGCGAGGAGCCAGGACCAACCCCTCCTGATCCAAGGGCTCAGTGAGTGGAAACGAAGCATGATCAGTGCAGACAGAGAAGTCTACACACAAGGAAATCCGCGATCGTACGCAGTTTTGGTCTGGGCTCGCTGCTGGAGTGCCCCGAGCCGGCTGGTTTCGGGGCTAAGCCACCCCGTAGAGGTGGTGAAGAGGGGGGATACTGCCTGCAGGGTTGAGGAGAGCCGCATCTCTCCTCCCCAGCTGGCCATTACTCCTTTTCCCGAAGGTGTAGTGGTGTTCAGAAATGGCCACCACAAAGAAGAACTTGACCGGAAAAGAATGTGCAGGAGGAAGATAAGAAGAGAAAGTTTTGGTTGACCGGGTCAAACAGCAAAAGCAACAAATAAGGTATCCTGGAATTGAAACTATTAAAAAAAAAACATTGTTCCCTAAGAAGATTTTTAAGCTGTGAAGGAGAGAGAAAAGGGAAAAGATTTGGTTTTTTCCCCCTCCTTTTCCTATACTAACAGCTAAGAGACTTAAGCAAGAAATTGGAAAAAAATCCACTTTGACATTAATAGGCATTTAATGCTGAAAATAAAAAGTCAAAGGGATAATAAAGATTTCTGGATAATCAAAAGCTTTTGAAAACAGGAAAGGAGAGAAAAAGAATAAAAGGGCAGGATTTGGAAGGGAGGAGACTGCCTGGAATTAAAAAGAACTTACAGCAAAATCTCAACAAGACTTCCAAAAGATACATTCTAACTGAAACATCACAACAAAAACCCCAGGAAGAGAAAGTGGAAAAAGAAATAAGAAGATATAACTCGGGACTATCTGGATTACTTGATGATTTCTGGATTCTTGGTTATTGTTTTGAATGACTAAAATCAATCGGGTGGTTGTTTAAAACTTTTTAAAATGGCTCCACTTTTAGAAGAACTGAAAATGGAACTTAAAAAGTACAAAGAAGATGCACAAGAAGGGAGAGGTTCTTTTGGCTTCGTATTTCAGTTTTTAGAAATGGAGATTTGGAATTTTGAGAAACAACAAAAAATGCCTGCAGAACAAGAAGAGTGCGACAAAGAAGAAGCCATCTTTAATGAACAAATAATCTTAGATGGGGAAAAAGGAAAGGAAGAAAGAGAATGGAAAGTTTAAGATTGGGAAAAATACTCCCCCAAAAAAAATAGCGTGAAAAATAAGTATAAAATCAGAAAGCAACAGAAGAGGGAAATGCAGAAGAGAGAATTAGATGTAGAGAGGCAAGGGGGTAAAAAGGGGAGGGAGAAGATGAGAGGGAAGAAAGAAAGGAAAAGAAGTTATAAAGGACAGAAACAAAATATAGAGAAACAGGGCCTATTTAGATATAATGGGTGAAAATTTAATGGAAAAAGGGATTCTGCAAAGGTACATAAGATAGTGTTATACTAGAAACAGAAATAATTTTAGAAAATATTAAACAATATATGATTAAAATGTTTGATAAAATAGCTATCGTAATTCAGTGGAATGCTTGTCAATAATAAATGTAACAAAAGGTATATATAATGATTTACAAAACATATGTGAAGAGAAAAAAGGGAAAAATTAATTATGGAGATTATATGTGTCTTTAAGGAAGTATGATATTTAATTGAAAAGAAGTGTTAAAGATGTTAAGATTTTAATGATTATTAATGATAGAACTGAATTGGAATGGGGTTTATAATTACATATATTTATAATCTTTTTTTTAAAGAATATAGTGTGTATTATAAGAATGTACCAAGCAGAATTCGATTGGAAGTTATATATTATGTACTATACTGAAGGTCATAACCTTAAGGTATATATGAAATTGAAACAGAACAGACAAAAGTATAAATATAATGATTTGAATTGAGATGTGATAATCAAAATAAAATTGAGAAAATTAAAAGAGGGGAAAAACTATACAGAAAATGTAGAATAGTATAAGATATAGAATAGAACACAAAAAGGAGCATGAAATTGAGTTTTGTGTCTGTATAAAGAAGTTCAACCCGGGACCATACTATTTTCAAAAAAGATGTTTTACTTGTATTTTTTTTTTTGAACAAATTTTATTGATTTTCCAAAACAATACACAGACAAACAAAACAAAGAATATAATGACATAAGAGGTTTTTTTTCTTAAAAAGCCAATACAACATCTTATTTAAAGACAGAATTATTCCAAGTTATCACATTTCCAAACAAGCACGATTTGATATATATATTTACCTTATCTGTTCATCTTCATATCTTATCCCAAACTTCTCTTTATTACTTCCTTTCCTTCTATTTATTCAAATTATATCTCTTTAACTTTAGATTGTGTACATTTTTTATATCCATCTGTCTTATACATTTTCATTACTCTCTTCCAATAAAACAAACAAACAAGACATAAAACATAAAAACATAAACATCTTTTCTGAAAGTTGCTTGATCCCGGGTTAAAACTCATCGTACAGACACCTCTTCAAAAATCATGTTCCTTTTATATATCATTCCATATCTTATTACCGTTTCCCATTTTCTATATAGCTTCTTCCTTTTTTTTAACTCTCTTAGTTTTATTCTACTTATCTCAGTTCAAGTCATAATATTTAACATTCTTTGTCTGTTCTCAGCTATCCATTCATTTTTCTCTTTAAACAAAACCTCTCCTGTACACTAATTAGAGTATGACGCCTTTAACTCTTTCCCTAGCCTAATAATACTTAATATCACACATAACTTATATTGGGATTCTGTTTAGCACATCCTAAAGTCACACCATATATTATATAAAAGAAAAAGAAAAAAGAAAGAACGACAACAACAAAGAAATTTATAGATATATAATATAGGTAGTAACCCTGTCAAAACCATTTTAATCGTACCTATTGATACTTATTTTTATATTTATATCTTAAACATTTTATTCTATAAATGCCTATAATAACACAATCTTATGTACTTTACAGAATCCCTTTTTCAATTAAGTTTACCCATTGTCTCTGAATAAATTTTGTTTCTTCAGATCTTGCTTCCCATCATTGAGACTTCTCACCCCTTCCTTTCTCCCTTGCTTATTCTTTTCCTTACCCTTTTCCCCCTTTGCCTTTCCACCTCCCTTTTCTCCTTGTGCTTTCCCCCTTCTTGTTGTTTTTAACCTTATATCTACCCTTCAACTCATTTTTATCTTTTTTGGTTGTTTTTTAGGTTTTAAAATCCCTTTTTCCTTTTCCTCTTCCTCCTTCTTCTCCCCCAATAGGGTCACATGTTCATCAAAAATGGTTCCTTCTTTGTCCCAATTATCCTGCTGCGCAATCAATTCTCCATAGGAATACACCGCCATTTCTAGAGATTGAAAAAGAATGTCCAAGGTATCTTTCCAGTCTTGTTCTTCCTTTTTATATTTTAGATATTCAGTTTTAAATTCATCCAAAAGTGGTGCCATTATAAAGAGGAGAATTTTTTCCCAAAACAACCACCCGAGTGTTTTTAAACAAAGAAAAAAAAGTTTCCCAAAAGATGCAAAGTCACCAAACAATCCAGATAGACTATTTCATTTAGCACTTTTTCTCTTCTTCCATTTCTTTTTCTGGGGTTGCTATTAAATCACAAAATTCCAATTATAGTATGTCTTTTGAAGTCTTGTTAATGTTCAAATGGCTCTTTAAAATTCTAGGCAGTCTGCTCCTTATTTTCAATTTCTACTTCAATTTTTTTCCTCTCCCTTCCCACTCACAGCAGAAGAAAAAATTTTCTTTAAATATTTAGAAATCCATATCCCTTTGGCATTAGCATAGTCTTTAGCATTTAGCATACCTTCAATGCGGGTTTCGATTTCTCTCAAAGCTGTTCCGTTTGGAAGGAGAGTGAAAAGAAAAAGTTTTCCCTTTGATATCCATTCGCTGCTTACTCAGTCTGGGAGCAATGTGTCTTTAGTAGGTGTTAAATACCAGGATACTTTCACTGTTCCTTTGTCCCGGTCAGCAAAATCAGTTTCATTTCTTCACAAACCCCTCCAGCACATTCCTTTTCCCGGCTGGGCTCTTCTAAATGGCGGCCATAAGACCGCCGTTCAGTTGCCATCGGAGAGGGAGATTTAGCCGGCTAGGGAAGAGAGATGCGATGTCTCTCGTCCCTGCCAGAACCCCCCAGTCTTCACCACCTTCTACAAAGGTGGCTTAGCCCCGAAGCCAAATGGCTCGAGGCACTCAGGCAGTGAACACAGGCAGAACCCGTGCAGAGTCACGGAATCCTGCCTGCACCGAAGCACCACAAGCCGGAAGTGTCGTTTTACTTGTATTTTGTATGTGTGAAAACCCAATTAAAACTTTATTTAAAACCCCCCCCACAAATAATATCTCCTTACTCATCAGAGACACCATGGAACGTGAACAGAAACGTCCAAATGCCATCTTATTTGGTCTCGAAGACACCAACGAATCAGATGACATCACCAAAGTTTGTGATATCATAAGCAACTCTAATCCAACAAACATCTCTCCTGAAGATATCATTGAAATAACCAGAGATGGCCATGGGTACAAATACAATGATGGCTCCGTGGCCCCAAGATTTTGTAGAGTTGTATGCAAAAATGAGTGCAGCAAATGCATATTCATTCATACAATAAATGCCATTGCAAAAACCGATCCCAACCACAAAAAACTTTGCTCAAGACCAGACTTATCCATACTCCAAAGAATCCACTCCTGTGAACTCCGCGCAGAACTCAAAAACCATCTAAACAATGGAGAAAAGGACCTATACATTGACTACAGAGCTTATTGCATCAAAAGAAAGTCACACAACCCACAACTGCGCATCCAACCCCACCCCATACAATCCAACATCACTCAAAACTAGGCATGCACGCCCCTAACTACCTCAATTCCAACTGCAACTGGCCTTAAATGCAAGCTACTCAATGCAAGAAGCCTTGTAAATAAAATACCTAAATTTATCCTCTTACTAAATACGGCTAAATTCAACATCATAGTTGTCTATGAAACATGGCTCAACGCATCTCTCCCTGACTCCATTACCACAGTAAGAGATTATCATGTTTACCGATCAGATCATGAAATCCGTAGAGGAGGTGGTGTTGCTGTCTTCTATAAAAAGTCCCTACATCTAAAACATATCCAAGTTACCCAGGAGCTTGCTCTTCCTGAGACCATTGTCTGTGAACTGTCCTTAAATATCACATTTCGGTTCTTACTATGTTACAGAGCCCCTGATTATGACATCGAACATGCAAACAAGCTAAATACACTACTAACAGGGGCAGCATCCTGCCCACACGCTTTTATCTTTCTTGGTGACTTCAATCTACCTCAAATTAACTGGACCCTTAACGAATATACAACTGAACCCACACATGCAACCTTCTACAATGCAGTAACAAATCTGGGACTAGAACAACTAGTAATCAACAACACTAGACTTAACAACTGCCTCGATCTCATCTTCTGCAATAGTTTGAATTCAATTTAAAGAATACAAATTAAAGAACCCTTTTCCAACAGTGACCACAACATGATTAACTTTTGTCTCAACATACGTCCACAGAAAAATCATCACAATGACAGAATCCCCAATTATAACTTCAAAAAAGGCAACTATGATCTTATAAACAATGATCTCTCATCTCTTGATTGGCAATTTCTATTCTCTGGATGCAATACTGTAGAAGACCATTACAACATATCTTTACTTTTAGTCAAAAGAGTCATCAGACTATATGAACCATTAACAACATCCAAAACCAGAAAAAACAAATTACCCCAAACAATAAGGAAGCTTCAATCCAAACAGAAATCACTTTGGTGGAAAAACAAGTCTGGTCATGTTGCCAACTTCAAAAGCTGATACAAAAATTTATGCCACCAGATAAAGACTGAATGCACTAATTATCACATTAAACAAGAAGAAAACCTTCTACACACCAATTCCACCCGTGCTTTCTACAATTTTATTAACAACAAACTAAAAGACACAAGGTCCATCCCACCCCTGAAAGGACCTAATGGTAAAGACTGCAACAACGACACTATTAAAGCCAACCTCTTTAACACATTCTTTGGCTCAGTATTTCTAAACAGCAATGAATCATGCCCAGGATTTCCTAATTGAACCACAGACAACTACAATGATCTAATATATATCAATTTTACAGAAGACATTGTTGAAGAAGCACTGCGCAATCTAAAACAATCTCTATCTATTGGACCGGACAGAATATGTGCCTACTTCTTAAAAAAGCTACCCACTGCCATGGCAGAACCTCTAAGCATAATCTTTGAAAAATCTTTCAGGACCAGCTCCTTGCCAAAACTATGATCACAAGCCACAGTCATTCCCATCTTCAAAAAGGGAGACCCCAGCCTAGTTGAAAATTACAGACCAATCTCTTTATGCTGCATCACCTGTAAAGTCATGGAATCAATTATTAACCAATCCATTATCCTCCACTTAGAGATAAACAACATACTCTCTACTAAACAATTTGGTTTCAGAAAAAAAAAACTATCCTGTAATCTTCAACTCTTACACTGCAAAAAAACATATGGACTACACAACTACACAACTACACAACCCCCTTTTCCCAAGGTGGAGGAGCGGCGGTCAGTAATGGCCGCCACAAAGAAGCCTGCAGCTGGACAAGATTGTGCAGAAGGAAGAAAGTGGGAAGAGTCGTGAAGAAGTGAAAGTGGTTTTTGCTGACCGGGATAAAGTAAGAGAAAGTACCCTGGAACTTGAAATTTGCCAAAGATAAATTGTTTCCAGAGAGATTTACAAGCGGCGAATGGAATTTTAAAAGGAAAAGTGTTTTTTTTTTCTTTCTTTTCACTCTCCTTCTTAACGTGACAGCGGATGGAACCATAAGAGAAATCGGAAAACGTACATTGGAGGTTGCTGAAGGGATAAGGATTTCTGGACATTTCAAAAAAAAAAACTTTTTTGCTGTGAGTGGGAAGGGAGAGGGAAAAAAAATTGGAGCAGAATTTGAAAATAAGGAGAAGATTGCCTAGAATTTTAAAGAGTTATTAAACTTTAATAAGACTTCTAAAAGATATACTTTAAATGGAACTTTGTGACTAAACAGTAACCCCAGAAAGAGAAAGTGAAGAAAGGAGAAAGTATTAAAAGGAACAGCTAATTTGGATTGTTTGGTGATCTTGGAATTTCTGAGAATTATCTTTGATTAAAAGCAAACTGGGTGGGTGGGTGGGAAAACTTTTTCTTTCTACAATGGCATCACTTGTGGATGAATTGAAATTTGAATACCAAAAATACAAAAAAGAAGAGCAAGAAGGGAAGGATTCTCTTGGCACTCTTTTTCAATTTTTAGAAATGGCGGTTTGTACTTATGAAAAGCTGACTGCGCAACAGGATGACTGGGATAAAGAAGAAGCCATCTTTGATGAACAAGTGACTTTATTTGGGGAAGGAAAGGAGAAAGAAGAAAAGGAAAGGGGGACTTTAAGACTTGGAAAAACAACCAAAAAAGAGAAAAATAAGGTGAAAAGTGGATACTATGTTAGAAAACAACAGAAAGGAGGAAAGCAGAATAAGAAAAGGGAGGTGGTGAGACAAGGGGGTAAAAAGGGCAAGGAGAAGAATAAGCAAGGGCGAAAGGAAAGGATGAGAAGCCTCAATGGTGGGGAGCAAGATGCAAAGAAAAAAAATTCTTTTAGAGATAATGGGTAAACTTTATTGAAAAGGGGATTCTGGAAAGGTACATAAGATTGTATTTTTATTTTTGTATTTAGAAATAGTCTTAGAAAATTAGAAACAATATGTAATTTAAAATGTGACAAATCATTTAGTGTAATTTAGTGAAACTTTTGTGAAGAAAAAGAAAGCAATGAAATAAATGAGAGAATTGGAGTAGGAGAAGGGGGAACATTTTAACGAAATAATGATTTAAAATATGGGATGTGGGGGAGGGGGAAACTATGGAAAGCATAAGTGTTTCCATAAAGGTATGATATTTAATGGAAAAATAATGTGTAAAGTGTTTAAGATATAAATGAATATCAATATTAATGATTAGATTGTGTAACTTTAGTGAAATTTTTTGTGAAGAAAAAGAAGGCAATGAAATAAATGAGAGATTTGAACTAGGAGAAGGGGAAACATTTTAATGAAATAATGATTTAAAATATGTGATGTGGGGGGGAAATAATTATGGAAAACAGAAGTGTTCCCATAAAAGTATGATATTCAACTGAAAAGTAATGTGTAAAGTGTTTAAGATATAAATGAATACTAAGATTAATGATTAGATTTGTATTGGCATTGATAATAAAAAATATTGTATAATTTTAGAATGTACCAAACAGAATCCCAATGTAAGCTATGTATTATATTAAGTATTATAAATGTAGGGGAAAGAGATAAAGGCGTCATACTCCAATTAGTGTACAGGAGAAGTTTTGTTTAAAGAAGAAAGATAATTGGATAGCTGGAAACAGAACAGACAAAGAATAATAAATATGATTTGAATTGAGATGAGATAAATAAAATAAAACTAAGAAAGTTTAAAAGAGATGAGAAGCTATAAAGAAAATTGAAAATGGTAATAAGATATGGAATGGTAAATAAAATGAATATGAATTTGAATTTGTGTCTGTACGAAGAGTTGTAACCCGGGACTAAGCAACTTTCAGAAAAGATGTTTTTTATGTTTCTATGTTTTGTGTTTTTGTGTGTTTATGCTTGATTGAGTTAATAAAACCTTGGAGGAATGTTAGAAGAGGATAATTGAGAATAAAAGACAGAAGAGAATAAAACAAGCCAGAGGAAAATATAAGTATAATGAATAAAAACATATAAAATAGATAAATATAGAAAAGAAATATAATTGAATAAAAGTAAAGGGAGAAATAATGAGAAATGTGAAAGGATATGTATGTGTTTATAAGGAAATGTGTCAATGTTGTATAAAATAATGTTTTATTTGCTTTGTTAAAATTTACAAATAACTCTCAGAAAAGAGGTTTTATGTTCTTATGTTTTATGTTTTGTTTGTTTTTAAAAACTAATAAAATTTGTTTAAAAAAAAGTGGGGGGAGACCCCAGCCTAGTTGAAAATTACAGATCAATCTCTTTATGCTGCATCACCTGTAAAGTCATGGAATCAATTATTAACCAATCCATTATCCTCCACTTAGAGACAAACAACCTATTCTCTAATAAACAATTTGGTTTTAGAAAAAAACTATCCTGTAATCTTCAACTCTTACACTGCAAAAACATATGGACTACACAACTTGATCAGGGGAAAGCAATAGATGCAATCTACATAGACTTCTGTAAAGCCTTTGATTCAATGGTACATGACAAACTACTCCAAAAACTAAAATCTTATGGTATCTCTGGACACCTGCATAACTGGATAGAAGCATTCCTGTCAAACAGACAACAAATGGTCAAAATTGGGAGCGTCCTATCAAATTCCATACCTGTCAACAGTGGTGTCCTCCAAGGCAGTGTTCTAGGACCAACTCTTTTCATACTCTACATAAATGACCTCTGTGATCATATCAAAAGCAACTGTGTTCTCTTCGCTGATGATGTAAAGCTATTCAACACCACAGACAATATTGCTACCCTTCAAAAAGACCTTGACTATGTATCAGAATGGTCAAACAAATGGCAACTTCAAATCTCAACAAATAAATGCTCTGTCTTACATATTGGCAAATAATAATAATAATCAGAAAATAAAATACAGGCTGAATAGTCAAGACCTTGTTGATGATCCAAACTCTGTCAAGGATCTTGGAGTACTCATCTCAAATGACCTAAGTGCTAGAGCCCACTGTAACTACATAGCCAAAAAGGCGTTAACCTAATCTTATGTAGCTTTTTCTCCGGTAATATCACACTACTAACTAGCACATACAAAACATTTGCTAGACCAATACTCAAATACAGCTCATCAGTCTGGAACCCACATTATGAATCTGATATTAACACAGTTGAGAAAGTCCAGAAATATTTCACAAGAAGAGTTGTCCACTCCTCTACTTGTTGCAGAATACCTTATGCCACCAGACTCGAAATTCTAGACCTAGAAAACCTAGAAGTACACCGCCTTTGGTCCGATCTAAGTATAGTATATAAAATCATACATTGCAATGTCTTCCTGTCAATGAATACTTCAGCTTCAACCATTACAACACTAGAGCAAACAATAGATACAAACTCAAGGTTAATCGCACCAAACTTGATTGCAGGAAATACAACTTCAGCAACAGAATGGTCAATGTCTGGAATATTCCACCTGATTCTGTGGTTTTTTCCCCAAACCCCAAAAACTTTAACCTTAGACGGTGTACTATTGACCTCACCCCTTTCCTAAGAGGTCTGTAGGAGCGTGCATAAGCACACCAAAGTGCCTACCGTCCCTGTCCTATTGTTTCTTTTATATTTTTTAATTTTTCTTATATGTATCCATGTATTCATAACTATGTTTTTACTTATATCTATTATCTTGTAAGCAATTGACAAATAAAAATAAATAAATAAATGAAATGAAAAACCCCACCTGAGAAACCAGTGAGGAAATCCCTGTACCGGCATACCCCTGCAAGTCCTCCCAAACCACAGCCTGCTCAGCCAACTGGTACCATTAAATGCTACTGCTGCAGTCAAGTAGGCCACAGGGCTTTCAAATGCCTGGCCCCTGCACCCGTCCCTCAACCTATACCAGCTGCAGTGACCAGAGGGAGAAGAACCCCATGAAAGCCACTGGACACAAGCAGATTCACCCGGCAAGCCATAAAGGTTTCCTGTCCACTGATGGCCTGCAGAGATGGCAGCTGTCAGACAGTGGGAGGAACATGAGCCAGTCCTGGAGTCTGGGAAGGGCTTGGATGAGGGATCTGCGTCTAACACAGAGATGGGGCCAGGGCCATCTGAGAGTTATGTGCTGACTCTGGAGCCTCCAGAATCTGACAACAGTGAGGCAGAGGAACAGGGGGAGCCAGTGAGGCAGATGCCATGGTGACATGATAGAAGCCCTAGGGGCTCCTGGGGTGACCCATCAAAATCCTGACAGCTGGTGGTCCACTTGGACCTAAATCATCTTGGAGGGATGATCATTGAGGAGGGGACAATCTGTAGATCCCAGAGATACCACAATATCCCTGGTAAATCCAGAGATAGCCTCTTTAGCTGACTGAAAAGGAAAGTGTCAATGCAAACCACTATAAGGCTGGGGCAGCATCCAACGGAAAGAACAAAAGGAAGATTGTGATCAAACTGGGTGAGAAATTTAAAAATTTTAAACATTAAAGGAAGAGCCCCCTGGAAAGAACAGGGAAAAGAAAAGGCTAAATTAAAGGAGGTGGTAGGTAAATATCCCTTCCCCCAGAAGAAAGTGGCAAAGAAAGTAGTTTCCGGTGCAGACAGAAAGAGGAAGCCATTCATTAAAGATTAGAGAACAGAAAACCTTTTAAAAACCTGGACTGGATTTTTCAAATCTACTGGAATAAACTAAGTGGATTAAGAAAAGAAATTTGGATTTACTTTTTTTCTATTTTATTTTTCTTTTCTGACTTTTTAAATTTTTAAACATTTGCATTTAAATATAAATCTTAAAGGATTAAAGAATTGTTAAAGTTGAAATGAAAAGCAGTGCAACAGTGCCCTCTACAAGAAAAAGAATTTGAAGACAGAGGGAGAAGGGGGGAAATGGCTATTTGATTATTTGGCTGTTTGAACTTGACAGCTGGAGAATGAGGAGATAAAAAAACATTGTTGACAGACATAGAGAGCTACGCTCTCTATTACTCTTGAAAACAGAGTAATTCTTGGACACTATAAGAAACAAAGGAGATACAAAGAAACAGAAGATTGAATCCCTTTCTCTTGTACTGTTTTGATTGCATTGGCAAAGCTGCACTGTGGAATTTAACACAGAGAAGCAACTGAAGGCTGGATGCTGAGACCTGGTGATATAAGGTGGATTACAACTGGATAATTAAACTATACTCTTTCTGGTTTTTTTTATTTCTTGTGACATAATACTAGAATAATCTTGTGGATATTACTATATTTTTTCTTTTTTCCTTTCCCATATTTTTTCATATAAAATTTCTTTTCTTCCTTTTTTCTTTCTCAATTTTAAATTTTTGATTTACCTTTTAAAACTTTATAAAGAGATTGGTATCCTTTTTTTCTTTTCCCCATCTCCTCTACATTTTTACACTCAGCATAATAAGGAAAATTTTCTTTTGAATTATTTTTCTTTTTCTTTCTTTCTTTCTTGAATTTTTCTTTTAGATTTTGTCTTAAAATTGCTGAGTTTCTCACTGGATTTGTACACTCTCCCTACTCTGAAATTTATTGGATTAGGACATAGAAGAACTCAAAGAAAGAAATTTGGAGAAAGACCCCATTGTGGATTATAAATTGACTTTGAATACAAAATGGATTACAAAGAGATTATTAAGAGACAACAAATACAATATCAAAAAATAAAACAAGCAACAACATCTGCCCCATCTTCAGCCTCCTCCTTGGCAGCTTCTAGCCCTGGAGGACAGAGATCCATTGACTTGATGTTACAGCAAGGTGGTTACAATGCAGGCAGAAATTAAGGTGATTCTACCAGCAGTACAAGAGCAAATGAGGAGAATGGATGAAAAAATAGGAAATGTGGAAGGAAAAGTAGGTAATGTAGAAGAAAAAGTAGAGAACATTCAACAGCTGTTGATGAAAAATGAAGAGAGGATGGGGAAAATAGAGGAGAGAGCTGATATAACAGAAAAAAGTAGGGGAAATGGTTTACAGATTAACAATAGCAGATCAAAGCAAGGAAAGAAAAATTATGCTGGAGATGGATAAAGTTGACTATTATTTAAGATTCCAAAACACTGAAGAAGAAAAGGAGGAAAACTTAGCTGAAATAATGGCAGAATTACTAGCAGAGGCCCTGGAAGTAACAAAAGAATAAGTGATAACTGATGTGGACAAAATATTTAGGGTCCAGACTTGGTATGCACTGAGAAATAAGTTACCAAGGTAAGTACACGTCAGATTTACAAAGAAAACTACAAGAACAGAAATACTTAAAAAAGTGAGAGATGACACATTAAAATACAAAGGGAAGGAGATAACAGTACTGAAGCAAATACCAAAAAGTGTTAGAGATCTGAGGCGGGAATATCAATTTCTGACAATATGCCTAATTAAAAGAGAGGTTAGTTTTAGATGGCTGATACCAGAGGGAATAATGGTGACATGGCATGATCAGAGACACAGATTAGATACAATTGGGAAAGTAGAGCAATTCTATGACCAACTATTTCAGAGAACAAGAGTAAGAAAAAAGGAGGGAAATTAAAGAAATAAAACTGAGAGAAGAAGCTGCAGGACAGAGTGAAAGACTACGAAGAAGAGAGAAAAGAGAACAGGAAGAGAGAACAATCAGAGAAAAAGAAAAACCGAAGGAACCAAGGGAGACGAGAGTGACAAGAGCAACAAAGCCATATTATAAATAAAGACATGGAAGAAGAAATAAAATTAATGACAATTAACTTAAATGAATTAAATTTGTCAATAAAAAGAAAAAGGATTTTTAATAAATTAGAGAAATTAAAATTGGATATAATTTGTCTACAAGAAGTACATATTAAAAGATAATAGGAGAAAATACTGGACTATCCTAAGAATGGGAAATTATATATTCTTGGCACAACAAAGTAAAAGAGGAATAACATTGTATATAAAGGACACTATAAAAGCGAAATCAATTTATAATGACAATGATGGGAGAGTATTAATGGTGGAAATATTGATGAACAGACATTATTAATGGCAATTTGTGCACCAAATGAAAGTCAAAAGGAGTTCTATGATAAATTACATAAGAAAATAATGGAGCTAAAATATGAAAATATATGTATTATAGGAGATTTTAACACAATAGCAGATGCAGAAATGCAGAAAATAAACAGAGGTGGGATTCTACTGGTTCGGACTAGATCAGTAGAACCAGTTGTTATGATTCTCCATAGTTCAGAGAATCAGTACATCAGGCCTCTGGCTGGCCCCACCTCTCTCCACCTGCTTCTCCACTCCCTGCCCAGTCAGTCCCTATCGCACATGTACAACATCATGCACATGTGCAACATGCCTGAGCCTGCTTTTGCCTGCCCTCAAGGTCAGCCATTGCTGCCTGCCTTTTTCTGTGGCTTTGCCTGATCTGATTATCTCCCTGGGTGGGTGAGACTCTGCAACCCCTGGTCGCCTTTCCCTCACCACCACAAGCCTCTCCACTGTTCCTTCCAGCTGGGTTAGGCTAACCCTAACCCCAACTAAGCAGCCCTGATCTGCCTTCTCACAAGTCATGCTACCCCCTCCCCCACTGTCCCCAGACTTTTCTTGGGGCCCCCACCATTCCTGGGCTGAGCTGGCTGGTTTCCCCACTGGTGTGGCCCATCCCACTGGTGGCACTCGCTGGGGCCTACCTACCTGCCCCCATCCCTAGGCTCAGCTGGCTGGCTAAGCCACCATGCAGCACTCTCCCAGCTCTCCCTACCATGTGGCGACTGTAGCACAGCAAGCTGCAGCAGCAGTGCTCCAACCAATAGGGTGGTGGACCCTGCTGCCTCCTGTAAGCAGCACCGTGGCTGCAGCACCTCCTCCACCTCTGCTGCCTCCACCCATTTCTCCCAGGAGTAAAACAAAAGAAAGTGAGCAGAGGTGGCGGAGGGGCTGCAGTGATGGCACTGCTTATGGGAGGCAGCCATGTCCCTACCCTCCCAATTGGAGCACTGTGGCCACCACCCACCACCCATCACCCATCTTCTGCAGAGGCACTTTGGGAGAGTCGGGGGGGTGCTCCATGGACCCTCCTCTGCCACAGCACGCTGCCTGCAGAGGTACTTTGGGAGGGCTGGGGGGGGTGCTCCAGAGCCCCACTTCTACCACCAGCCACCCACAGAGTTACTTTGGGAGGGTCTCTTGTGACTGTGGGGATGCTGCAATAGTCGTAAGTGTGAAAAATGGTTATGTCACTTTTTTCAGTGCCATTGTAACTTTGAATTGTCACTCCACACAAGCAAAGTACCAGCAAAGGAGGGGGAAAAAACTCCAGAGAAGTTCCTGAGACAGAAGTCTAGTCCTGCCAAGAATGTAATAAGGATTAATGGAGAGGCAGTTTCTGTAAGCAACACCAGAATGTTTCCGTCCTGCCTTCCTTACAGGATTAGGCCAGCAATTTCTTCTAACAATCAGTTCTCCAAACTGCTTAGAATGTTAAAAACCAGTTCTAGCAAATAGGTGCAAACTGGTAGAATCCCACCCCTGAATATGAGAATAATTTTAAACACTTTGGAATATTATGAAGCACATCCTGAAAAACAGATGGTGTTGATATTCTTGGATGCACAGAAGGCCTTTGACAATGTGAACTGGCAATTTATATTGACACAAATGGAAGAAATGGACTTTGGGGAAAAGTTTATTAAAATGATTAAGACAATATATTACAAACAGTATGCAAAAGTGATGGTAAATGGAGAACCGATGGAGAAAATTCACATTGAGAAAGTAACAAGACAAGAGTGTCCCTTGTCACCATTGTTATTTGTATTAACATTAGAAGTGCTAAATAGAAATATTAGGAAAGATAAGGAGATAAAAGGGATGGAAATAAGAAAAGAAGAGTATAAATTGCAGGCATTTACAGATGATTTAGTTTTTATATTAGAATATTCTTCTAATATAAAAGAAGGTTCTAGGAAAAGGACCCAAATTAATAAATAAAATAGAGGAATATGGGAGAATGGCAGGATTGAAAATATATAAAGGGAAAACTAAGATATTGGTAAAAAAAATATATGACAGAGAAACAGAAAAAAGAATTGACGAAGAGTTTAGATATTCAGGTAGCAAAAAAAGTTAAATATTTGGGGAATTCAGTTAACAGCAAGATGTGAAACAATTAAAGAAGATAATTATTATAAACTTAGACTTGGGAAAATGGGGCAATATGCAGCTATCATTAACAGGAAGAATTGCAGCGATTAAGATGAATGTATTACCAAAAGTGTTGTATTTGTTTCAAAAATTGGGAAAAAAATATTTTGAGGACATTAACAAAATAGTACTGAAATATATATGGCTAGGGAAGAAAGCAAGAATTAATGTAAAAATGTTATAGGATGCGAGAACTAGAGGAGTGTTTGGGCTACTTAATTGGCATATATATTATCAGGCCACAGTACTAACCTGGATGAAAGAATGGATTACATTGAAGAATAGAAGGTTGTTGACGTTAGAGGGGCATGATTTTCAATTTGGGGTGGCATGCATTTCTATGGTACGGGAGAAGTAAAATGCATGGGTATTTCTAAAGACACATTGTTATTAGCATGGGGAAAAAAATCAGAGAACATTACATGAAGATTCCAGTCTGGCTATCAACAATGGAAGCACTTATACATCCAAATGTTTGTAAAATGGGAATTATTGCTAGACGCAAAGATATTTTAAATGAAAAGGGTGAGTTCAAAAACAAAACAATAATTGAATGAACAAGGATTGGAAATGCATTGATATTCATATATTCAAATACAATCAAGATATGAAAAAGATATTAAAGCTGAAGGGATTTATAAGGAGTTGACAGAATTGGATAAAATGCTAAAAGGAACAGAAGATAAGTTGATCAAAAAATTATATTGCTATTTATTAGGTGTTAAGTTAGAAGAAGAACAAATTAAGGAAACAATGATAGCATGGGCAAAAAACTTTGGATATGCTATAGAATTAGATAAATGGCAGAAGTTATGGGACAGGAATTACAAATTAACAATATTGATAGCATATAAAGAAAATTTGTACAAGATGTTTTATAGATGGCACTTGGCACTGGCAAAATTAGTTAAGATGCTCAAAGATAAATCAGACAAATGCTGGAAGGGTATAACATTGATACACCAACTAAGTTTGGGTGAATAAATATATAAAACCAAGGTTTGGGTGTTTGTAACTTGTAGCTTTAAGCACCAAACTGCTTGCTCTCTGCTCTGCTCTGCTTGTTTTGTCTGCTTGCTACTGTTTGTTTGCTACTGTTTGCTACAACTGTTTGAATACCTGAACGAAAGGACTATTTCGTTGATGTGCTGATATCCTGTGAATACTCAGCGTTGTCTTCAAAAGGAAAGGTATCAGAGGAGAAGATATCTTTACAAGCAGATAAGGATATAGAACTGACTAGTGAATGGACTAAGTTACTGAATGGATATATTTGTGAATGACATATGGACTGATTGACAATGTTTAAACTCTAATTGGATTAAACAACTATTTAAACTACAAACAGTGTTTGTCATCAGTGTGTGTAAACCCTAGGGCCCTTCCTCTCTCATTTGGCTGCCTGGCTTGACTGCTGCTGCACATTCTGTTTTTGGGGGTTTGTCCCCAAACACTAACAGATGGCACTTGGCACTGGCAAAATTAGTTAAGATGCTCAAAGATAAATCAGACAAATGCTGGAAGTGCCACCAGACACCTGGAACATATTACCATATGTAGTGGACTTGTACAGAAGCTAAAAGATACTGGACAAAAATACACAGATGGTTGGAAAAAATGATAAAACAACATATAGATTTGAAACCTGAAATATTTTTATTAGGAATGGTACCTGAAGGTTACAGTAAAGAAAAAACATATTTAATTATACATGTATTAATACAGCTAGAATTGTATTTGCTCAGAATTGGAAAAGTGATAAGATACCTATAGAAGGAAAAGTGAGAAAATATTTGAATGTGCAGAGATGAATAAGTTGGTAATCAAAGAAAAATAATTATGGGATTTATTTTATCAATGGTTGGAAAATAAAACAAATTAAAATGAATTAGATGAGTATATAGAGATATATTATGACATGACATCCAATCCTATGTCACGTCCTGTGTATGATGCCAGCAGGCCAAGTCGGTGACTGGGGCTTCCCCAAGGCTGCTCTAGCCCTTGCTGACACTGGGGAGACCTTGGGGCACCATTTCTATGGACTTCTTGATGGATTTGCCTCTGTCTTCTGGATTTACGACTGTGTTTGTAGTGGTAGACATGCTGACGAAGATGGCACATTGTTGTGGGTTACCGACAACTCGCACCACCACCCGCATGTTTATCCAACATGTCTTCTGGCTGCATGGCCTACCTGATTGGGTTGTTTTGGACAGAGGGGCTCAATCTATAGCCCAGTTCTGGAAAGGGCTGATGACGGCCTTGAACGTGAAAATCTGCCTGTCGTCGGTTCATCATCCGGAAACCAACGGCAGAACTGAGAAAGTCATCAGGATCCTGGAGCAATACCTGAGCTGCTTTGTGAAGCAGCAACAAGACAATTGGTGAGATTATTTGACAGTAGCAGAGTTCGCTGTCAGAGTTCTCAAAAATGATAATACTGATAAAACAACTGATTGCTGGAAATTGAAAAAGAGTCTTTATGGTTTGAAGCAATCAGGATATGAGTGGAACCAATGTATAGTCAAAGAATTAACTAAAATAGGTTTTGTAGCTGGCATGGCTGATCCATGTTTGTTTAAAAGAGAAAGTAATGGTATGATTTCATTATTGTTATTATTTACTGATGACATAGCATTAATCACCAAAACTGAACAAGAAGCTACTGAGATAATTTCACTATTGGAAAATAAATTTAAGATAAAACAGTTAGGAGAAATCAAACATTATCTTGGTTTAAAGATAGATAGAACTAGAGGAGGATACAAGATCTCACAGGCAGATAAAATTAACCAATTACTAAAAAGTTTTAAAATGGAACTTTGTAAGCCGGCTAAAACACCAATGAGCCAGGAGTTTTACCATAATGATGTTCAAAGTCCTATTTTTGATAAGAACATTTATCAGTCTTTGATTGGTAGTTTAACTTACCTCAGTAATTGGTCAAGGCCAGATATTGCATACGGTGTAAATCAATTTGCGAGATTTAATGCTGAGCCAACTGAAAGGCACTGGCAAGCTGCTAAACGTGTGTTAAGATATCTGAAACAGACAATGCACTATGCATTGTATTTGGAGCCTAAAGATGAACTGAATTTGACTGCATATGCTGATGCAAGTTTTGCTACAGACATAAATACACGAAAATCTACATCAGGTACTGCTGTATTATTTGGGAAAAGCATTGATTGGATGGAGGTCTATTAGACAGAAACATCTAAGTTTGTCAACAATGGAGGCTGAATTCTCATGTTTGTCTTTATTATGTACAGATTTAGTTTTGTATAAACAATTATTGATTGATATGGGAATTGATGTAACAGATCCTATTGTTATTTATGAAGATAACCAATCAGCAATACAGATGGCTTCAAATATTGCTGTTAAAACAAGAACGAAACACACAGATTTAAGATATTTAAATGTGAGACAATGTGTGCAAAGTAAAATGATTAAGCTAGAATACTGTTTGTCAGAAAACAATATAGCAGATCATTTTACAAAGGCCCAAGGCATGCTGTGAAGATTATGGACTTAGAATGTAAGGTTGTATATATTGTCTTACCCAAAAGGGGAGAATGTTAGGAATATGAGTCACCTAACAGCTATTTGGGTTAGAAATATATAAACCAGGATAAACATTTTAGTACTATGTCTTTAAGAGATTGCAAAAACTGCAGTCGGGTGTGGTTTTTCAAACAGCCATAAAATGGAGCCAGAAACCTGGATTGTCTTAGTCTTAATCTCAGAAGAGAGTGTGTCTCCGTCTCTGTTTCCTTCTGTTGGAAAATATTGCTGTTCCTCCATTTTTTCTAATTGATTGATATTACTGGTTTTAATGTAACTCTGATACTGAACTGTTTTTGACACTGGAATTTGATATTTGGATTATCCCTGGATTGAAAAACTGACTGATTTACCTGTGAATGACTTTTGGACTGCTTATTTTGCACTTTGCTTAAACCTTTCTGGAAGTAAAAACCTACATTTACTGTACAGTGTATCTGTGTGCTCTGTGTGTATTATTCCAACACTACTCTCTATACGTCTCCCTGTATGCACTCATTCTCCTAATGGGAAATTACCTTAACAGCAGGCCATCCATCAATTGGTGCAATGGTATCTGGAGAAAGTCAAAGAGGACTATAAAAAGTCACTGCTCTTGGTGGGCGCCGCCACTGTTGGCTCTAGGGGGCACTTGTCCACCAGGGACTTTCTTTTTTTTTTAAACAAATTTTATTAATTTTACAATTAAAAACAAATCAACAACACATACACGAATAGAAGAGCGGGGAAAAAAAGAAAAGGAAAAGGAAAAGAAAAGAGAAAGGAGAAAAAAGGGAGAAAAGGGGAGAAATAAACACTTAAAAACACTCTCATTTTCGACAGTTTGTAAGATCTTTTCTCTTCTTGATTTATGCCATATACACACCTATCATCCATATATATGTTTATATATCACTCATATAGATTTGTCCTATTCTTTTTTACCTTCTGATATAAAATCTGTCTTTGGTCTAACCATTTATACCAGCAATTCCAATTGTTAAAATATATTGAAGAATCTTTATTTTTTAAAGCTAGAGTTAATTTGTCCATTTCTGCACAGTCTGAGATTTTTTGGATGATCATCTGTTCTGTAGGTATGTGAGGTAGTTTCCAACATTGAGAAAATGCTAGTCTGGCCGCTGTTAATATGTGTATGTGTACTTCACTTTTTTAGGTAGCTGTTTATCGAAAATCCCTAAGAAGAAGGACTCTGGTTTATACTCAATCTGTTCTTTTGTTATATCTTCCAGCCAATTTCTAATTCTCTGCCAGTATTTTTGGGTTTCTTTACAGGACCACCACATATGAAAAAAGGTTCCATCTATTCTTTTACATTTCCAACATTTTGGACTCGTGTTGGGGTGCATCTTCCCTAATCTCGAAGGAGGAAGGTGCCATCTGTAAAACATTTTATAAGCGTTTTCTTTGTATGCTGCCGATTTTGTGATCTTATTGTTTCTACTCCAGATCTTTTCCCATTCTATTAATGTGATACTCTGTCCTACGTTCCTACTCCAGGCTATCATATTCCCTTTAACTGTCTTCTTCTAACTCTACTTCTAATAGATAGCTGTAAAATTTAGTTATATTTTTCTTGTCTGATCCTAATAAAATTTTGTCTAATTGCTGGAGTTTATTGTTAATTCCAAATTCTTTCCTATCCTGTTTGTATCTACTATGAATTTGGAAATATACCCACTGATCCATTTTAAATCCCCGCTCTTGCAGCTCTTGTCGCGATTTCAAATTTCCTTGTGCATCCAATAAATCTTTATATTTGATCATTTTGGTAATGTCCAAATTGTTTGGGTGAATCATCGCCTCCATTGTCGATAACCAAATCGGTACTTTTAGATAGTGTTTTTTCTGTATTTTTTTCCAATTGGTTAATAGTGAATCTCTAATTAAATGTCTGTGGAAATATGTCTGATTGACTTTCCCTACCTCCCATAAAAAGGCATGCCATCCCCTCTGCAAATCATGGCCTTCTAATAATAATGTTCTTTTATTGACTAAATTCACCCAATCTTTTAACCATACTAGAGAGGCTGCCGTATAATATAATTCCCAATTTGGAAGTGCCAATCCTCCCCTGCTCTTCAAATCCTGCATTGCCTTTAAATTTATTCTAGATTTTTTTCCTTGCCAAATAAATTTAACAGTTATTTTGTTAAGTTCTTCAAAAAAAATTCTGTGTAGTTTAATTGGAATCGTCTGAAATAAGTATAAAAATTTTGGGAGAATATTCATTTTGATAGGAGCAATCCTGCCCAATAATGAAAGTTGTAGCCTACCCCATGATTCTAGATCTTTCTTTACTTGTTGCAACAATTTGTCATAATTATTCTCCTTGAGTGTCTTGCAATGTGGTGTTACCCATATTCCTAAATATTTAACTTTCTTTGTCACCTGTATTCCCATGAATTCTTCTAAATCTTTTTTCTGTTTTTCTGTTAAATTTTTAGTCATTAGTTTTGTTTTCTTCCTATTAATTTTAAGTCCTGCTACTGCACCCAATTGTTCTAGTTCGTTTATCAATTTTTGTCCCTTTCTATTGATTCCTCCATAAAAAAACCATATCATTGGCAAATGCTTGCAGTTTGTATTCTTCTTTCTTAATCTTCAATCCTTTAATCTCTGGGTTTTGTCTAATTTGTGTTAATAATGTTTCTAGAGAGAATATGAAGAGCAGCAGTGAGAGTGGGCAACCTTGTCTAACTCCTTTTTCTATTTTTATTGGGCAAGTATATTCCCCGTTTATTATGGTATTAGCCTGCTGTGTATCGTAAATTGTTGTTATGATGTTTTCAAATTTAGTGCCTAAATTCATATTATAAATTTTTTGAATTAGAAATTGCCAATTTAAGTTATCGAATGCCTTTTCTGCATCTAGAAACATAAGTGCAGTTTGTTTTTTGGGGTGGGCTTCATAAAATTCTAAAATGTCTACTACTGTTCTTAAATTATTCCTTATCTGCCTAGTCGGGAGAAATCCATTTTGGTCTTCATGTATATATAAATTTAAAATTTGTTTTAATCTGTTAGCTATGATAGAGGTAAATATTTTGTAGTCGGTGTTTAGAAGTGAAATTGGTCTGTAGTTGTTAATATATCCAAGATCAGATTCCTCCTTCGGGATCAGCGAAATCAATGCTCCCCTCCACGAGTCCAGCATCCTGGCTGCCAATAAGACATCGTTAAACACTTCCATCATAAGAGATCCAATTTGTTCCGCAATTGCCTTATATAGTTCTCCTGGGATCCCATCTGGCCCCGGGGCTTTATTATTCCCCTGATTCTCTATTGCTGATTTCAATTCGGACCAAGTAATATATTTAATAATTCTATCAATTCTTCCCCAATTACTTTATCTTTCATTTCATCTAAGTAATTTCTTATTCTATCTTCATTGACTTCTTCCTTTTTGTATAACTCTTCAAAATATTTGTGTGCAATGTCTTTTTTCTTTTCTATCTCTTGTTGTATGTCGCCCTTCTCATCTATTAATTGGTAGATCAATCTCTTTTCTTTCTTTTTTTTAATTTATAAGATAACCAGGCACTTTCTGCCAGACCGGCCAGTCAGGAAGCTAGATCATCAGTACCTTGGCCCATTCCCTGTTGAAACAGTTATTAACCTGGTCACCTACCACCTGACATTGCCACACTCGATGCATGTCCATCCGGTCTTCCATAGATCCCTCCTGGTTCCAGAATGGTCAGCCTGTCCATTCTTTTTTTTTTAAAACAATTTTATTAGTTTTTAAAAACAAACAAACAAACAAAACATAAAAACATCCAGCTTTCTTTCATAAATATACAAACAGTGTGTCAGTTGGTTTACCAATTTTTGTGCATTCATTTCGTAGTCTCAATTACAGTTACATTACATATTAACTCATATTATCAATCAAAAATTATATACCCTAGTATCACTATCAAACAATCATTTGACTATAATTTTATTCATTCATACTTTACGAGATAACTATAATTTACTTAATTTATTTTATAACAAATCATATAATCATACCAAATCTATCCTAAAGACATTTTATAAATGTGATATTAAATAAGAAAGAGGAAAAAAAATCTCTTTATATATTCATTAATATCTAAAATTCTAAATATTCTATTATTGTATTTTATCATCCAACCATTGATAGAAAAGGTCCCAAATTTTATAAAATTGTTTATCCTCTTGTTCTCTTATTTCAAATGTCAATCTATTCATTTCAGCACATTCCAATATTTTCTTAATAATTTCTTCCTGCAATGGTATTTTCTCATTTTTCCAGTTTTTAGCAAATACAATCCTAGCCGCTGTTAATACGTTTACAATCAGGTATTTCAAATCTTTGTTATATGTATCAGGTAAAATTCCCAATAAAAAGATCTCTGGTTTCAAATCTATGTGTTTCTTTGTCATTTTTTCCAACCACATGCGAATTTTAGTCCAGTATTTTCTAGCATCCTCGCAAGTCCACCACATATGGTAGTATGAGCCAGGTATCTGATGACATTTCCAGCATTTTTCAGATTTATTCTTGAACATTCTTGCTATTCTTGTCGGGGGAAAGTGCCACCTGTAAAACATCTTATACAAATTTTCTTTATAAGCTGTTGACATAGTCATTTTATAATTTTGAGACCACAATTTTTGCCATTTCTCTAAATCAATCCCATATCCAAAATTCTTCCCCCAGGCAATCATGGTTTCTTTGACTTGTTCTTCCTCTAATTTAATTTCCAGTAAATAACCATATAATTTTTAAATCACCTTTTCATCAGTGCCTGTCAAGATCTTATCTAAATCAGTCAATTTATCATAAAATCCCTCTGTTTTAAAATCTTCAACATACCTTGAATGTATTTGCACATATGAAAACCAATTCATCTTTATACCTTGTTCTTCTAAGTTTTGCATCGATTTAAGTTCACCCTTTTCATTCAGTATTTCCCCATATCTGTTTGTTCCTTTTTATAAATTATAGGATACAGCCTGTCCATTCTGCCAACCTGTCTGTCCCCAGCCAGCACCCTGTGATGGACTGCCCTAGTATGAAGTAGCCAGCATTCAGGACTCCTGGTGGTTGAAAGGACGGTTCCAGTATCTCATTAAGTGGAAGGGTTATGGACTGGAGGATTTCACTTGGGCAGATGTGACTTCTGTGCATGCACCTGCTTTGATGAAAGCATTCCATGACCAATTCCCATCATGGCCACATCTGGATCACCTGACCAGGGGGAAAGGCCCTGTGGTGAGGGATAGTGTTGTGGTCCACCAGTGGCCTGCTTAGCTGGCAGCAGAGTTGGACAGTGGGGAGGAACATGGGCCAGTCCTTGAGTCTGGGGAGGGCTCAGACAAGGGATCTGCATCCAACACAGAGATGGGGCCAGGGCCATCTGACAGTTATGTGCTGACTCCAGAGCCTCCAGAATCTGACATCAGCAAGGCAGGAGAACAGGGGGAGCCTGTTCCCAGTGCATGCTTGTGCATAGATGCCAGAAGGCAAGAATAGTTAAGACAAAAGAGGTGACTCGGGAGTAAGGCTTGGAGATGATTGGCCCCTCCCATAAGACATAAAGGAGGAGCAAAGGGACATGAGCCTTTGCAGGAAGCAACTTAGCTTGTTCTGGTCGGTTTAAAATCTGAAGCGCCATGTTGACTTTGTGCTCTGTCTGGCCTTGTACAGCTAATTGGCAATTTAGTCATTGGCAGCATTTCAAGAGAGATAAAAGTGGGTGCTTATCAGCCTTATCCCCAAACACTGTGGCAGACTTCTGTTGGACTATTCATAAACTATTTGGGACTCATTATGGGCTATAAATGCATATAATTCACAGATTTTGAAATAAAACAAAAGGTGTTTGGGAACAGCGTGTGATTGTTACTGTCTCAGGAAGACTTGGTCAGAATATTCCTCTTCCTGAAGATGAAGGTGAGGAACCTCCAGCAAAAGTACCTCTTCCAGGAATTGCCAGCAGAGAGGATGATTCGATGGCGAGTGGAGTCATCTGCCCTTTTGCAGTAAAAGTCAAACTAATAATACCAGAGACTGGGGAGCAGGGGGAGATAGAAGCAGTAATAGACTCAGGCTGCACCAGATGTCTAATTGGGCTCCCTATAGTTGAACAACTAGGAATAAAGATGAGGCCCTTAGCATGTCCCATTCATTTTGAACAAGTGGATGGGACACTAATTGGAGGAACCCCTGCTATCCAAGTAACAGAAGTTATCAGTCTCAAGATGGGAAAGCACAGGGAGCTCATACGATCCATTGTAGCCCCCAAGATGACTAAATCTGTGATATTGGGAGTTGCATGGCTTGACAAGTGGGCCCCTACAATCAAGTGGGAAGATGGATAGAGGAAGATCATAATAGGAGTTGGTCCCCTACCTCTGATCCATCCAGCCTCCAAATAACCCCCCAAAATCAGAAGTAGCTGCTGTCACTATAGAGCCATTGCCAGGCAACCCCATGGTCCCTAAAAAAATGCAAAGACTTTAGTGAGGAGGAATGCAATATCCTCCCACCTCACCAACAAACTGACTGTGCCATTAAAATAGAGCCAGGAGCAAAGCTGCCAAAGCCAAAAATGTACTCCATGACACTGGCAGAAATCGCTGAGTTAAGAAAGCACATTGACACCAATTTACTCAAGGCTTCATTGAGCCCACAAAATCCAAAGTAGCAGCTCCAGTACTATTAAGAGAAAAAAAGATGTGCGTTGATTTTCGTGGGATCAATGCGGTGTGCATGCAAAACACCTACCTGCTCCCCCTCATGAAAGACTTATTGAATCACCGATCAAAAGGCAAAATTTGTACTAAGCTACACCTAAGGGAAGCTTATTATAGAGTGTGTGAGAATGAGATGAATGGAAAATGGCATTTAACTGTCCATTAGGAAGTTTTCAATTCCGAGTCATGCCCTTTGGACTCTGAGCCCCTGCAGTCTTTATGCAATTAACCAATGAAGTATTACATGAATATTTATATAAGGGGGTCCTAGTTTACCTGAAAGACATTCTTATATTCAGTGAGACACTAGAGGAACATGTCAAACTAGTGTGGCAAGTTCTGAAAAAACTTCTAGTAGCAAAACTCTATGTGAAGCTCTCAAATGCAAGTTCCATAAGACCAAGTGAGGCTCCATTCAAAATCCAAAAAAGAAAACAGACTCCGTTATTATAGAGTAAAGGACTTTTACTGGAAGTCAAAGTGGTAACATCAAAAGAATTCAAGATCTGAGGCATTAGGCGTGAAAATCACATATGCAAAGTTATGGTAACATTCCTACCCCCAATAGTTCAAACTGGCCATCCAATCTGAGATGTGTATAATGTCATGTGGGGCATCTTCAGGTGGTGTTTCGATCATCTGGCTCACCAGGACATTTGACCTTGTCCTGATTAGATAAGAAGCTACAGCTGTGCAGTAAGCAAGTAAGCATAGTCAAGAAAGTTTTCCCAAGTTTTACAATTCACCATCTCAAGCTTCCAGTGCTCTTCTCCCCCCCCCAAGCCCAATTAATCTTCCCTTCTCCCATTTCTATGGCTGCCAGAAAGACAAGCAGAAGAAGAATTCTTGAAGGCAGACAACCTCCCTAGACTACCTGGGCTACCAAGTGTCAAGTGAGGGAATTGAAATGGATCCGGGGAAAGTAAGAGCTGTTTTGGACAGGCAAGCCCATGCACCCACAAACAGCTCCAAACAGTGGTGGGATTCAAATTTTTTACTACCAGTTTGGTGGGCATGGCTTGGTGGGCATGGCAGGGGAAGGATACTGTAAAATCTCCATTCCCTCCCCACTCCTGGGGGAAAGTTACTGCAAAATTCCATTCTTTCCCCACCCCACTAACCTGCTTTCCAGCTCTGTGCAGGGCAACAAAAGAAGACCCAGCCGATCAGCTGGGACTCAGGAGGCAGAAAATAGTTGGGGGCAGGGCCAGTCAGATGTGGTATTTGCCAGTTCTCCGAACTACTCAAAATTTCCACTACCAGTTCTCCAGAACTGGTCAGAACCTGCTGAATACCGCCTCTGGTTCCAAAGCTTCCTAGGGTTCACTAACTTTTACAGACAATTTATCCTGACTTTCGCAGAGGTAGCCCTTCCTCTGACAGAATTGCTAAAGACAAGGCCCCCTCCCATGAAGCCAAAGCCCACTCAGCCTCTAACTTGGACAATGGACTGTCAAAAAGCGTTAAAGAAATTAAAATGACTCTGCGGAAGAGCCTATTCTCCAACATCCAGATCCTGACAAACCATTCACTGTCCAAGCAGATGCCAGCAATGTGGCTGTAGCCACTGCATTCCTCCAAAAGAACCCCCAAGGTCAATTGCTGCCCTGTGCCTATGTATCCAAAAAACTGACAGACACAGAGCGAAGATGGGCAGTATGGGAAAAGGAAACCTTTGAGGTCCAATGGGCTCTCCTTTCCTTGAGACATTTTTTTTATTTTTTTTAACAAATTTTATTCAGTTTTTCACATTAAAAACAAAAATCTCTTTTTAGTGGACAACATATTTCTGGGTCATTACCCTTACATACAAATATGACAGCAATTATACATTCATATATGCATACTTAATTCCATTATTACCTTTTCCATTCCAAATTTTCAGTAAGGAGAGAAACAAACACATTAATTCTAGCCTCTTTCATTAATCTCAATCAAAACATCTTTTTGTTTCATTTCAATTATTTCAAATATAATCCTTTAATATTTATTTTAAAAATAAAGATAAACAATATATGTTTGCCTAATAATGATAATGATAATAATAATAATAATAATGATGATGATGATGATGATGATAACAATTTTAAAAAGTTACCAATGTCTCTCCTTGCTCTTAATAGTCTATATTAACTTATTAATTTAGTTGGTTCTTTAGTCTGTCATATTCCCTTTCCATTACACATTCTTTTTATAAATTCTAGATTAATACAAATTTTAACACTAAAAAAAACCCCAAGTATAGGTTTCCCCCCTTTTACTGTTTTGAGTGTGACACCTCAATGATTAAAATATACCTTTATTCCCTCATCTTGATTCCCAATAAACCATTATTTTTAAGAAGTTACAATAATAATCATTACATCTTTTCATTTGGATTCTGCAGCATATTTCCCCCCTTGATTTTTAATAAGAGTTATCAGTATCTATATTACCCTATTTTCTAAATATTTTTAATTGCAGAAATATTCTTATTACCCCTTGTCGCCCTGCAGAATCCCCTTTTTAATTCATCAACCATTATCTCTGAAAAAACAATTTCTTTTCAACATTTTACTATTTCCGTATTTCTTTATTTCATGCACCTGTTTCTTATTGCTTCTCCTCCCCCTCTTTTCCCCATATCTTTTCTCATTCCAGTTTATCTCCCTCTCTTTCTTAATATCTTCCTTTCCCCCTTTCTGCTGTGTCTTTCTGCCTTTCCTAACTTCACAGGTATTCCCCCTTTTGATTGCCTTCTTAAATTTCAACTTTTTAACCTTCCTTCTTTTCCCACTTCCTTGTAGTGTTGTGTTAATTGTCTATTTAAAATGTCTTCTCCTTGAATCGGCTCCTCCTCCTCTGAAGCTCTTTCTTCTTGTTCTTCAACAGCTGTCAAAAATATTTTCTTTTTTCCCCCCTGTCCGTTTGTAATTTTGCTGCTCACTTTTCTTTTCTTAAAAATTCCATATTACCTTAATCCCGGGGTACTTTTGTTTAGTTGTATTGCCCAGTTGTCCCGGTTCAGATGTTATCCACCTCTTTCTTCCCTCCTGCACAAATCTTAATCCAGCTGAGTCCTCCTCTTTGGGGTGGCCATTTTAAACCATTGCTGCAGTCGTCTTCAGGGGGAAGAAGACCAAGCCTAGGGGGGAGATGCGGCTCCCCCCAATCTGGATTGCAGTTTCCCCTTACTCCACCACCCCTCCAAGTCAGTTTCAGCCCCTAATCGTAACAATCAGCACTCTCCAATGAAAGAGCACAGACCATAGCCACAGAGAGTCGCGATCTACGGTCCGTCAGTGAGGAGGCTCTGCCTTCTTCCCCTCGAGACATTTTTTAGAGAGAGAAAAAGAGCCATTTGAGGTCTGGACTGACTTTCCCCTAAACATGTTCACTGGGCTCAACACTTTAAACAGTTTAATTTCAATTTAAAATATATCCCATGGGGAAGAACTTATTGGCGGACACACTGTCAAGAAAACCTCAATTTTACAGCATCAGAGAGGAAGTAGTCTACACAATGATTTCAGAAACCCAAATTGCAGCCCAATCCACCACTAGGACCCAAGCCAAACATCGAACTGACCCACCTGGGGATAAACTAACCATGGACCTAAAAGTGGAGCTTTTGACAGACACATGGTTCAAAGAAAATAGGAATGGCCTAACCTTAAGAGATGGATTAACCTGGAAAGGGTCCAAGCTTTATGTGCCCAACAATTTGAGGCTATTGATACTATGCTGCAGTCATGGTTCTTGACTAGTTAGCCACTTTGGATTTTTAAAAACTCTCCACCTAACCAGAAGGCAGTTTTGGTGGCCAAAAATGAAAGCAGATGTTGAGGATTATATGAAAAGTTGTTCTATCTGTGATACAAGGAAAATGCGACCAGGAAAGTCACCTGGACTACTCCAACAAGTGGCTGAACCACTAGACCTTGGGAGGAAATTACCATGGATTTTATAGTTGAACTCCCAGAAAGTGGAGGCAATACAGAAATTTGGACTGTGATTGACTTATTCTCAAAGCAAGCCCATTTCACCACTTGCTCTGGGTTGCCTTCCACTAAAAAACTAGCTAAAATGTTTGTGAAGCAAATTTACCCCCTTCACAGAATGCCAAAGAAAATAATATCAGACAGAGGCATTCAATTGACCGCTAAATTTTGGAGGGAGTTCTTAAGATTGATTGGATCATCCCAGGGACTTAGCCCGGCTTTTCATCTGGCTATGAACAGAGCCACGGGGAGATTGAATGCTATGGTGGAACAATATCTTAGATGCTATGTGAATTACCAACAAGAAAACTGGACTGATTTATTACCATTTGCTAAAGTAGCTTATAACAATGCGGTATACAGTAGCACAGGATTGACCCCTTTTCAAATCACCAGTGCCATGGAATTTGTTCCCATGCCAGAATTGCCCATAGAGCCCCATTCCTCCATGTCCTTAACAGAATGGATGGAGTCATTAAAGAAAGGCTGGGAAAGTACAAAGAAAGCCCTAACAGAAGCAGCTGAAAAATATAAAAAGCAAGCAGATAAACATAGATCTCCCCAACTTTCCTTTAAAGTGGGAGATTGAGTTTACTTATCAATCAATTACTGTGTAAAAAATTGGGGCCAAAATTCTTGGCATCTTTCCCCATAGTGAAAGTAATAAATCTGGTAACTGTCCAACCTGCCTAGAATATTAGGGAAAATACACTCAGTATTCCATAATAGCTTATTAAAACCAGCTGTGAGTTCAAGAATGAGACCCCCAACATCTGCTCCCCACAAACTAATACAAGGAGAAACTCATTATGAAGTCAATAAAATTTTGGATTCTAGATTGTTTAAGAGAAGATTACAGTATTTAGTATATTGGAAGGGATACCTTTGTCTGACGCTACTTGGATAAAAGTTGGGATGTAAAAGCAGATAGATTAGTGAAAGAGTTTCATGACAAATTTTCTGACAAGCCAAAGGGTCTTCCTGCAGGGGTCGAGTTCCCAGATGTGCCTATATGACTTCTTCAATAAATTATTACTTGGATGAACTTTGTTTCTGAGTGCTGAATGAAATGGGGAGTTTCATTGGAACACTGACAAAAGGGGGGGTTTGAACTGCCAGCTGTTTGTGTGATCTTTGTACCATGCCCTGGGTCATCACACCTGTTCTCAAAACAAGCCCACTTCACTGCATGCTCTGGGCTCCCCTCAGTGAAAAAACTGGCCAAGCTGTTCATTGGGCAAATTTATAGGTTGCATGGTGTCCCATGTAGAATTATTTCTGATGGGGGGGTCCAATTCACTGCTAAATTCTGGAGGGAGTTTGCTAGGTCCATTGGATCCTTGCAGGGGCTTTGATCGGCTTTTCACCTGAGTACCAATGGGGCCACGGAATGAGCAAACACAATGGTGGAGCAGTGTTTAAGATGTTATGTCAACTATCAGCAATCTAATTGGGCAAACTTGCTGGCATTCACTGAAGTGGCAATAATGCTGTTCATAGCAGCACGGGTCTAATCCCTTTCCAGGTCACTAGTGGCATGGAGTTTGGCTCCATGCCCGAGCTCCCTAGGGAACCCCCCTTATCAGTGTCATTAAATGAATGGATGGAGTCTTTGAAGGAAAAATATTAAGCACACTCTGTGGGAAGTGACAAAAACCTATAAAGTGCAAGCAGATGAACACAACAGACCTCAAGAGCCTTTTCAGGTCAGGAGTAGGGTCTACCTTTCGATGAAGTACCTTAGACTTAAACTCCCCTTAAAAAGTTAGGACCTAAGTTCATAGGCTCTTTCCCAATAGAGAAAATAATGAATCCTGTCACTATACAGCTTAAACTCCCTCACCTGCTAAGAAAAATGCATCTGGTCTTTCACAGTAGCTTGTTAAAGCTGGCAATAGGTTCCCTGATCAGGCCAGTAGATCAGGCAGCTCAGAAACTAATAACCGTACAGGGGGAGACACAATACGAGGTAAAAAGTATTTTAGATTCAAGGCTGCATAGGGGCAGGTTGCAGTACCTTGTACATTGGAAGAGATACCCTCTCTCTGAAGCCACTTGGGTCAAGAACTGGGATGTGAAGGCAGACAGGTTGATTAAGCAGTTTAATGATGAATTCCCTCAAAAGCCTAAAGAGCCTCGGGGGGGGGGGGAGTTGAGATGAGCCTTGACTAATTTCCTTTTTATGTTTGTCTTGCAGGAAATCCTCTTCAATTGAGGGGGGGCAGCCTGTCAACCCTGAAGCTGACCTGGACAAAACCATCTTGGAGCTTCTATGCTGCCACACTGGAGTGAGGGATAGGGAGGGAGGATTAGAGATAGCTGGGCTTCTGTAATCAAAATAAAATACCTTCTCTTGGGAACCAAGAATGTTCTCACACCTGGCCAGAAGAAGGAGTGATGTCACCAGACCAGTGGACACTGCAGTGATTGGGCCATGTGACTGATTGTTTGGGGTTGAGGGAAAAACTTTTACTTTTAATTAGGTGAAAACCAAGGGGCCCCTCAGAGTTGGTTTTCACCAGGTAAGTGCCAATATATTTCCAATAAAGCTGTTCTTTGAGGAATTAACCTGCCTTGCAGTTCTTGCTCACAATGGGTCTATTACTTGGAACCCTGACAGAGGGTGGAGGAGAGGGAAAGAGTAGGCAGCAGAGCAGAGGAGCAATGGAGCTCTGGGGAGGAGCAAAAGCCTCCACTGCCCACTCTTCGAACAGAGAGGGTGGAGAGGAGGCAGAATCAACACAGGGTAAACTGACAGTTCAGAGGGAGGATGCCCCACCCTGCATCACAAGGCTCACCTGGGGAATAAGTCTTAAAGAGATGCTGTGGGAAGGAGCATTGTCTTTTTCGAATCACACTTGCAGTTGTCAACATCTTGTTACCTTGTCTTACTGCGCTTAGTCTTGGTTTGCCTGGGTTCAACTTGCCTTGCTTTGCCTGGTCTGGCTGTGGGCAAGTACACAGCTCTTCAGTTATATTTTATAAAACATTAACTAATTAAAATGTTCCCGTCCCTTCCTAATTCAATTGTCTCATTTATTTTATTTCATTTATTTTATTAACAAACATTTCACTAGATTACAGTAACTATTTTATCCCTCATTTTAATCATACATTGTTTCCAATTTTCTAAAATTGTTTCTGTTACTAATATAACAATACAATCTTATGTACCTTCACAGAATCCTTTTTTCAGTTAAATTTTCACCCATTATCTCTAAATAGGCCCTGTTCTCTATATCTTGTTTCTGTCCTTTATAACTTCTTTTCCTTCCCTTCTTCCCTCTCTTCTTCTCTCTCCCCTTTTTACCCCCTTGCCTCTGTACTTCTAATTCTCTCTTCTGCATTTCCCTCTTCTGTTGCTTTCTGATTTTATACTTATTTTCCACTCTATTTTTTTTGGAGTTGTTTTTCCCAATCTTAAACTTTCCATTCTCTTTCTTCCCTTTCCTTTTTTTCCCCATCTAAGATTACTTGTTCATTAAAGATGGCTTCTTCTTTGTTGCACTCTTCTTGTTCTGCAGGCATTTCTTGTTGTTTCTCAAAATTCCAAATCTCCATTTCTAAAAACTGAAATACGAAGCCAAAAGAACCCCTCCCTTCTTGTGCATCTTCTTTGTACTTTTTAAGTTCCATTTTCAATTCATCCAGAAGTAATGCCATTGTATAAATTTTTAAACAACCACCCAATTAATTTTAATCATTCAAATGCAATAACCAAGAGTCCAAAGATCACCAAATAATCCAAATACACGCAAGCTGTTTCTTTTTGCTTTTTTCCCCACTTTCTCTTCCTGGGGTTCTATTATTTAGTTGCCAAGTTTCTGTTAAAATGTATCTTTTAGAAGTCTTGTTGAAGTTTTACTGTAGATTCCTTTTAATTCCAGGCAGTCTCCTCCCTTTTTCCAGATCCTGCCCTTTTATTCTTTTTCTCTCCTTTCCTGCTTATAAATATTTTTTAGTGTCTAGAAATCTTTATTATCCCTTTGATGTTTTGTTTTATTTTCAGCTTAATTGCTTGTTGATGTCAAAGTGGATTTTTTTCCCCCAATTTCTTATTTAAGTCTCTTAGTTGTCAGTATAGGGAAAGGGAGAGATGAAAAAAAAAAGCTTTCCCTTTTCATTTTCCTTCGCTGCTTCAGAATCTTCTTGTTATTTTTTTTTTAGTTTAAATTCCAGAGTACCTTAATTGTTGCTTTTGCAATTTAACCCAGTCAGCCCAAACTTTCACTTCTTATCTTCCTCCTGCACATTCTTTTCCAGTTGAGCTCTTCTTTGAGGTGGCCATTTCTGACCACCGCTGCAACCGCCTTCGGGAAAAGGAGTAATGGCCAGATGAGGAGGAGAGATGCGGCTCTCCTTAACCCTGCAGGCAGTCTCCCCCCTCTTCTCCACCTCTATGGGGTGGTTTAGCCCCAAAACCAGCCGGCTCGGGGCACTCCAGCAGCGAGCCCAGACCAAAACTGCGTACGATCGCGGATTTCTGTCTGTCGCTGAAGAAGCTCAAACCGGAAGCCTACTCACAATTCTTATATATTCTGTTCCACTGCATTCAAATTTCTTTTCTTCTGGTACATTCAGCTTTTGGATCCAAAATGGACTACAGCATGCTATTATACATAACCATTTTTCACTTTTAACAATTCCATTCCTTTTAACCATTCTATTCCATTCCTACCCAAAACATTTCTACCACCATTTGCATGTCGTACATTTTCTTCACCCACCTTTCTGTCTTCAGTAAACATTCAATAAAGGTCACTTTAGATAGTGAAATAGGCAGCACATGACTTTAATAAACATAAAGATAAACAAGGTACAAAGATTCAACTATGTGCTCTTGTTTCGTTTGGTCATACTTGTATCATCATCACTAGCATTTCTTGCATATTTATACATTACTTACTCACTTTGCTTCAGTTTTCATATTTGGGTAGGTTCTGTACCTGAAGTGACAGTGAAATAGATGCCAGAGGAGTTCACCAACGTGTTCGATGGAAAGTTGGGAGAATATAGGGTGATGAGTTGCGGGTCCCAATACCAGGATGAATCAGCTGACGACCTGCACCCAGGCAGACTGTCTGGGTGGGCTCCTCTTGATGGCAAAGATGAGAGCGACACAAAGGTTTCTTTTGGTGAGAGGAAGCCCAGATAGTACTACGCACCTCTTTTTTATTGTGCAGCAAGCAGGGGGGGGTTACACATGAGGAGGTTAGACAGGAACAGGAAACACTGCCATATATGGTTAATCCTTATGCTATAGCTGACTCAGGCTTTTACACAGGAACAGGAATCATTGCCATATATGGTTAATCCTTATGCTATAGCTGACTCAGGCTTTTACACAGGAACAGGAATCATTGCCATATATGGTTAATCCTTAGCTGACTCAGGTTTTACACATTGCTGTTATTGTATGTGTATTGGGTTGTCTGTGTACGTGACTTCCTACTGATGTGTATTGCAACATCTCTTCTGTTTTTTATTATTTTGATACACCTCTATTCTTTATGCTGCGAGATCTAGTCCTCCTCCGAGTCCAAGTCCTGCCGGCATATTAGAATACGAGGGCTGTCTCCTTTTTCTGGGTATTCATCTTCATTCTCCTCCGAGTCCGAAGTGAATGCCAATAGAGACCTTTTTTCTGCTGGAGTGTTGATCTCGGACCTTATTCTTACAAGCATGTTTATGTTGGTAATCTCAGTATCAATAATGGCCAGTCGTTTTTTGAGGAATTGCATTATTTTCCCAAATACACAAGGGCCCATGGCACACAGCAATAGGAGCAATATTAATGGTCCGGTAATTGAGGAAAGAAGTGTTGTGAGCCATGGGGAGAAATTAAACATATTATGGTACCAAGTGTTACCTGCTTCCCTTTCTTTTTTGCGTAATTCCAACCGCTCTTTTAATTTATCTAATGAATCTTGTACTAAGCCGGTATGATCAGCATAGAAACAACATTCTTCTTTTAATGTTACACATAGCCCTCCTTCTTTTAAAAACAACAGATCAAGGCCCCTTCTATTCTGCAAAACAACTTCTGATAAGGATGTAAGAGATGTTTTAAGGTGAGAAATAGACTGTTCGAGAAGTTCGAGATCTTTGTCTATATCAGCACGCAAAGTTTGGTATTGATTATTACTAACTGCTAGACCGGCAATTCCCGTCGCAGCACCTGTAGCTCCTAGTCCTAGTAATACAGCAAGGGTAAGGGTGGTGACTACCTCTCTCTTAGAACGAGCAAAATTGGTGTCATCCTGCAGAAAGGTTTGGCCGGAGTGGTAAGTTATTTTTGGGACTATCGAAACGAGAACACAGTAACCATTCCTTTGAGTGATGGTGGGGCCGTGAGCACAAGCGGTGAGGCCAGTGTCACAGGCCCACCATGAATTGTTGTCCGGGACAAAATACAAGTTCTGAAAAACAGTATTGAAATTCCCACCAGTACTCCAAAGTGCCCTATAAATACCATTGAGCCATAAGTAAGTCTGGTTACAATGATGACTTGTGGTGTTAGGTACATTTCCCAGGCAATATCCCGTCCCTATAACGTTACCAATGGTTTGAGTACCTTGTGACCAACGACAAGATGAAGGTGATTTTTGGGCAGTGAAATTGGTGGTGCTACCAACGGCCTCATAGTAAGGGGGGGCTGCATTAAGACACAGCCAACAATCATTGGTAATTGCAGGGTTGCTGGCATTGAGGAGGAGGTAACTAGAATTTATTAACCGTAGCAAAGGTTGGGGAGCTGTATGGCCTGGACGATATTCTACCAGGGATATGTTTCTATTGGGACCTACTTGGATAATGGGCCGCTCAATGATGAGTTTTATGGTAAAGGTATTGCCATAGTCGTACCCATCAGCATAAATCCGGATTCCCCAGGTAAGACCCGCCTCCCACCGTGTAGTCAGCCTTTTCCCTCCCGCTGAAAACAGAATATACATGGGATTACATGGAGTCCATATGCTCCCTGAGGGGCAATCAGCTTGATGCCAAGAACCATTTTGGAAGGCAAAGATATAATCGTCTTTGATCGGTGGTGACCAGGAGATAGAACCGGTGGAGAGACATGACCAAGCGGCACAGAAGGCGTCTGCGGGGCCTCCGCAAACGTGAATGTTCTCGCGAGTCTGCTTATGTCCAGGGCAAATATAAAATCGATAGCGATGGACGAATCCCGGAGAAGGTGTGGGTGTCTCGGTCGTGCTGGTGTAGGCGGTGAGGCCTACCAATATCTGTCCGACGTCAGCTTTGAGGGTAGGCCACCAGGTGTATGGGTGAGTGGTGTTGCTGATGGAAAATAAGACACGATCGTAGGCATCATATATTGTCCAAGTTTGTTTCACTGGCTGGTGTAGATTGAGGGGTTTACAGGCAATGTTTGTAGGAAAAAGGAAGAAAATAATGCAGTGAAGAAGAGGAAGCAGTTATTCATCATGGAGCTTCAGCCAGTGGAGATCCAGAGGGTCTGCGTTGGGTTGTGGCTGATCAGGTGGGGAGGTGTGGCAAGGGCGCACACAGCGACCAGGAATCCAGAGAACTTTTTCAGGTAACTGAATTGCAGCGTAGCCTCGCCCCCAGGTGATAAGTTCAGCAGGACCCTTCCAAGCTGGATCTGGGAGTTGCCTGTAATAAACAAGTGGTCTTGCAGTGGGGAGAGAGGGTTTAGTGAAATGACGAGACACAGCAGACGAGGGAGGGTTTCCAGTGAGGTTAAGGAAATTAAGAGTATACAAACAGACATTTAACAGATTTTGCAGTGTTGGGAGGTTGGGGGGGCTAATCCCTTTTGACCCCGTGTACCAATCAAGGGCTTGTTTAAGCGTTTGGTTTGCCCTTTCTACAATAGCTTGCCCTTGGCTATTGAAAGGAATTCCAAATTTGTGGTTAATGGACCAATGATGGCAAAACTCTGAAAAAACAGAGCTTGTGTAGGCAGGTCCATTATCCGTTTTTAGTATTTTTGGACATCCCAACACTGAAAAGGTTCGAATACAGTGGTTGATTACCTGTTTTGCATTTTCGCCCCTTTGGGGCGTGGCCAATATGAATCCTGAATAAGTATCTATAGTAACATGAAGATATTTCCATGGGGCAAAAGGAGGGTATTGAGTAACATCCATTTGCCACGTATCACATGCCTGAAGTCCCCTGGGGTTAACCCCTTGAGGGATAGCTTTCGCTTGGAGACTGCATGTGGGGCATTGTTGGATGATCGCAATTGCTTCAGCCATAGTAATGCCAAATTGTTTGACCAGAGCCTTTTTATTTTGATGAAAATAAGCATGACTTTCTCCTGCCGTTAAGGGGGCAGGTTGTGTTTGAGCAGCAAAAACCTGTTGGCAAGCAGTATCAGCTCTGACATTTCCCTCAGAGAGGTAACCCGGGAGTTGCTGGTGACTCCGAATGTGAGCAATAAAAAAAGGGTGTTGACGAGCAGTAATGAGCTGCTGTAAGCAAGAGAACAGTTTTAGAAGGCAAGTCTCTACAGAGGGGGAAAGATAAGAGCCATATATGTGAAATACTACTTGAGTGACATACAAGCTGTCAGAGATAAGATTGATTGGGATGTGAGGAAATTTTTCCAAGGCTAAGATGACGGCCGCTAGTTCTGCTTTTTGGGCTGAGGTCTGAAGAGTTGTACGACAGGAATGCCATTGGCCATCTTCCAGCCAAGTACAGGCACCAATGGTCTTGGAACCATCAGTAAAGATGGTTAAAGCTTCAGAGAGAGGTTGTGTGGAGAGGGGTGAAGGAAAAGTGATGGGTACAGTTTTTATAATTTGAATGCGAGGATCAGCTGGCAAATGACACGATACTGATCCAACCCAATCAGCTAATGCATATTGGAGATCCTCTGAATTTTGAAAGAGCTGTTCCAAATATGTAATTTGAGAGGAACATATACAGTGCTGGGTTCTATACCCATGAGGGCTTTGAGACGTGTTCGGCCTTTTTGAATTAATAGGGCCATTTGCATGGGTTTTGTGGTAATTGTTGCACAAGGGGTGTGTGGTAAGTGCAACCATTCAATGATCACAATACGCTTGCGGAAGGAAACAACTTGTAATAATATGGCTGTAAAAAGAGCACATGGAAGGATGGCTAGAGAAACGGGTACATCTGGGTGTATGCGGTCAACCCACTGTTCTCTTAAGGCTTGGTTAATTTTGGTTAGGCAGTCTTTCTGTTCTTTGGTTAGTGGAATTTTCTGGGCTGGCTGTTGACAGCCAGTAAGAGCTGAAAATAATGGGGAAAGATCATTAGTAGAGATAGACAGGAAAGGTCTGGCCCAATTGATCGTACCTAAACACTGTTGGAGTTGCACCAGTGTGGGGCTAGGGGGAAGATTAATAAGAGGAAGATCTGGTGAAGCAGTAGATCGTAAGAGTTTATGGCCTAAATATTGGAAGGGATAATGGGCTTGTATCTTCTCAGGCGCTACATGAAGTCCTGCAGCGGTGAGTTGCTGTGTGAGTTCAGGAATAGTTTTTTGTACGGTGCCTTTTGGCCCTTCAGCTGCTATCAAGATGTCATCCATGTAATGATATACTAAAAATGAGGATTGGCTCTCTCGAAAGGGGGTGAGAACCTGGTCTACATAATATTGGCACATAGTTGGGCTATTCAGCATGCCCTGAGGTAAAACTTTCCACTGATATCTAGCAGTAGGTTTAGCATTGTTATATTCTGGCACCGTAAATGCAAACAAGAGGCGATCACTTTTATTCAAAGGTATAGAGAAAAAACAGTCCTTCAGATCAATTATAATGAGGTCATAATTATGAGGAATAATATTAGGATTAGGCAAGCCGCATTGTAGCGCCCCATGGGTTGGAGAATGGTATTGATGGCCCTCAAATCCTGAAGGAGCCTCCATTTCCCTGATTTCTTTTTTACGACAAAGACAGGAGTATTATAAGGACTTTGTGATGGCTCAAGGTGACCTAAAGTAAGTTGTTCCTTGACTAAACCCTGTAAGGCTGATCGTTTTTCTACAGGTAGTGGCCATTGATCAATCCAGACTGGAGTTGAAGATTTGAGTTGAAGTTTGAGTGGGGTAAGAGTTGCCATTGGCTAAGGAATGGTTAGCGTGGCATGAAATTGAGAGAGAAGGTCCCGTCCCCACAGATTAACGTGAAGAGGAAGGATGACAGGTTGAATGTAAGCAGTAGTGGAGATGCCAGCAGAAGTGGCAGAAAGCCACTTAGAACTGACCTTTGCTGTTTGAATACCGCCGACTCCCGGACAGAGGGGATTCTTTGGTTGGCCAGGTAGGGGGCCACTCAGAGGTACGGATGACGGAAACGTCTGCGCCTGTATCAACCAACCCTGTAAAGAGACGACCATTTAATTGGACGGTCATCATAGGCTTATTTCCTTCCACTGGGCGATCCAAAGCTAACAAATCAGAAGGGGGAGGAAGAATGATAAGGGTGGCAACAATAGAACCCTTGGCCATTGAGAAGGGGCGGTCCCCTATGCAGGCCAGGGAAAGATTCGCTAAAGACTGATCATCATAGAGGAACGGGGCTGCCACCACTCCTTCAATAGTCAGGGTGGAGTTAGGAATAATCAGCAAAGGGTGCTGTGAAGGGACAGAAAATGCTACTGTCAGAGGAAGGGTGACAACAGATCCAGGATCCTCATAGACAATAGATTCGGATAGAAGAACTGGCAAGGAAGTAGGTACAGCCTTTGGAATGGGGCTAGCTGTTGGCCCCGAAACTAGTTTTCTGGCTGTTGCTGAGCCGGGCGGGGATTGGTGTGACACTGGCTGGCCCAATGGAAACCATTGCGACAGCGCGGGCACACAGTTTTTGGTTTAGAACCGGGGGGGCTGGCCGCGCCCACGAGGGGTGCTGCCGCCACCCGGAGCACGACACTGAACGAAAATGGCCAGGCTTCCCACAATTATAACAATTTCCCTTCAGGCGAGAGGTGGACAAAGCAAGAGTAGAAGAAAGAACTGAAGCTAAAGCCGCAGTGCGGTGAGATTCTGTGCCTACTTCCTGACACGCGCGAATATAATCTGCAAGATTTTGAGTTGGCAAGGCTTGAAGGGGCTTAAGAATTTTCTGACAGTCCACATTAGCATTAGCAACAGCTAAACGCATGAGAAGTTCGCTGTGAGCTGCAATATTATCCACTTGCCTGCTAATGGCATCTGTGAGACGATCAATAAAGGAGGTATAGGGTTCAGAGGGCCCTTGAAGGATAGAAGTAAAGGAATGAGTAGGTTGAGAGGTGTTAGGGAGCCGCTTGAAGGCATTTAGCGCAGCTTCCCTCATAATTGGATACCCCCCCGCTCCCATAGTGATCTCTTGCGCAGGGTTTTGCACCGTACCTTGGCATAAGAGATGATCAAGAGTAACTCCTGCTGGTAGTCCGGCTGCAGCAGCAGCGTTAATACCGAGGCGAAATTCATTGTGCCAGGTGGCAAGTGAAGCAGGAGAGAGAAGCATAGAAGCAATAGCTTTCCACTCTGAAGCAAGAACCAGATGATGCATAGAAATGTTGGCTAAAAGTTGGCGGGTATATGGGGAGTCAATGCCATACTTAGAAGCAGCAGTTTTTAATTCCTTTAGCAAAGCCCACTCCAATGGAGTATAATGAGGGACAGGATTACCCCCAGCCGCGGGGGTTTGAAGAATCATAGGGAAACAAGAAAGATCATCTGCAGATAGTTTTCCTTCTGCCAAAGCCAATTGAAAGGCATTACGGACAGGAGGATCTGTCACCGTGGAGGAAGGAGGCAACAGAGAAGAGTCAAGGGGTGGGGGGGAGTAGGGTGGAGGTGCTGAGGCAGCAACAGGACAGAGTTCAGCAGAAGGTGGGTCTGAGGAAGACTGGATAGAATCATCAGGAAAGAGAATATTAAGAGCAGCCATAATGGCACGCCAAGAACAAATAATCTGAGGTGGAGCCCTAGGTGGTTCATGCATCCATTTCCCCATCCGTTCCCAAGAGGAACGTTTAAGAGTGCCTTCCGCGGGATACGCAGGGCAATGTTGTTGAACATAACTCAAAAAATCATTCAAATACTTTTTTGACAGAGGATATACATTTGTGCCGTTAGCCTTTTGCAAATAATTTGCCTTCTTCACTAAAGAGAGAAGTTCATCCCTATGCTTGAGCTGAACTTGAGAAAGTGAGGAGCCCATACTTACGATGCGCGAGCCTATTCCAGGTGCGTAGTACAGGAGTGAAGGAAGCGTATTCCTAGACAAGAATCACACCTTGTTGGGGACGTATCGTTGAGACGATCACGTCAGGGTCACCAGTTGGTGAGTTGCGGGTCCCAATACCAGGATGAATCAGCTGATGACCTGCACCCAGGCAGACTGTCTGGGTGGGCTCCTCTTGATGGCAAAGATGACAGCGACACAAAGGTTTCTTTTGGTGAGAGGAAGCCCAGATAGTACTACGCACCTCTCTTTTATTGTGCAGCAAGCAGGGGGGGGGGGGTTACACATGAGGAGGTTAGACAGGAACAGGAAACACTACCATATATGGTTAATCCTTATGCTATAGCTGACTCAGGCTTTTACACAGGAACAGGAATCATTGCCATATATGGTTAATCCTTATGCTATAGCTGACTCAGGCTTTTACACAGGAACAGGAATCATTGCCATATATGGTTAATCCTTAGCTGACTCAGGTTTTACACATTGCTGTTATTGTATGTGTATTGGGTTGTCTGTGTACGTGACTTCCTACTGATGTGTCATGATATTGCAACAATAGGGGCACTCCGATATACTTCAGTCTGGACCCCAAAGTGCCACCAATAAGAATGAAACTGAGAAGGGTACCATTTGCATTAAAGCCCAAAGTAGATGAACGTATGCTGGTACAGGGATTTCCTCACTGGTTTCTCTGGTAGGGTTTTTCATTTTATTTGTTTATTTATTTTTATTTGTCAGTTGCTTACAAGATAATAGATATAAGTAAAAACATAGTTATGAATACATGGATATAAGAAAAATAAAAATATATAAAAGAAACAATAGGACAGGGACGGTAGGCATGTTGGTGTGCTTATGCATGCTCCTACAGACCTCTTAGGAAAGGGGTGAGGTCAATAGTACACAATCTAAGGTTAAAGTTTTTGGGGTTTGGGAAAAAAAACACAGTGTCAGGTGGAGTATTCCAGACATTGACCACTCTGTTGCTGAAGTCGTATTTCCTGCAATCAAGTTTGGCACGATTAACCTTGAGTTTGTATCTATTGTTTGCTCTAGTGTTGTTATGGTTGAAGCTGAAGTATTCATTGACAGGAAGACATTGCAATGTATGATTTTATATACTATACTTAGATCGGACCGAAGGCGGTGTACTTCTAGGATTTCTAGGTCTAGAATTTCGAGTCTGGTGGCATAAGTACTGCAACAAGTAGAGGAGTGGACAACCCTTCTTGTGAAATATTTCTGGACTTTCTCAACTGTGTTTATATCAGATATGTAATGTGGGTTCCAGACTGATGAGCTGTATTCAAATATTGGTCTAGCAAATGTTTTGTATGAGCTAGTTAGTAGTGTGATATTCCCAGAGAAAAAGCTACACAGGATTAGGTTAACAACTCTGAATGCCTTTTTGACTATCTAGTTACAGTGGGCTCTAGCACTGTCTTAGATCATTAGAGATGAGTACTCCAAGGTCCTTGACAGAGTTTGGATCATCAACAAGGTCTTGACTATTCAGCTTGCATTTTATTTTCTGCCTTTTTTTGCCAATATGTAAGACAGAGCATTTATTTGTTGAGATTTGAAGTTGCCATTTGTTTGACCATTCTGATACACAGTCAAGATCTTTTTGAAGGGTAGCAGTATTGTCTGTGGTATTGAACAGCTTTACATCATCAGTGAAAAGAACGCAGTTGCTCTTAATATGATCACAGAGGTCATTTATGTAGAGTATGAAGAGAGTTGGTCCTAGAACACTGCCTTGGGGGACACCACTATTGACAGGTACAGAATTTGATAGGACACTCCCAATTTTGACCATTTGTTGTCTGTTTGACAGGAATGCTTCTATCCAGTTATGCAGGTGTCCAGAGATACCATAAGATTTTAGTTTTTGGAGTAGTTTGTGATGTACCACTGAATCAAAGGCTTTACAGAAGTCTATGTAAATTGCTTTGCCCTGATCAAGTTGTGTAGTCCATATGTTTTTGCAGTGTAAGAGTTGAAGATTACAGGATAGTTTTTTTCTGAAACCAAATTGTTTATTAGAGAGTATGTTGTTTGTCTCTAAGTGGAGGATAATGGATTGGTTAATAATTGATTCCATGACTTTACAGGTGACGCAGCATAAAGAGATTGGTCTGTAATTTTCAACTAGGCTGGGGTCTCCCTTTTTGAAGATGGAGATGACCATGGCTAGTTACCATAGATTTGACAAGGAGCCAGTCGTGAAAGATTTTTTAAAGATTATGCTTAGAGGTTTGGCTATAGCAGTGGATAGTTTTTTAAAGAAATAGGCACATATTCCATCTGGTCTGATAGATAGAGGTGGTTTTAGATTGTGTAGTGCTTTTTCAACATTGTCTTCTGTAAATTTGATATGTATTAGATCATTGTAGTTGTCTGTGGTTCGACTGGGAAATACTGGGCATAATCCATTGCTGTTTACGAATACTGAGCAAAAGAATGTTTTAAAGAGGTTGGCTTTAATGGTGTCATTGTTTCTGTCTTTACCATTAGGTCCTTTCAGGGGTGGGATGGACCTTGAGTCTTTTGGTTTGTTGTTTACAAAATTGTAGAAAGCGCGGGTGGAATTGGTGCATAGAAGGTTTTCATCTTGTTTAATGTGATAATTGGTGCATTCAGTCTTTATCTGGTGGCGTAAATTTTTGTATCAGCTTTTGAAGTTGGTAACGTGACCAGATTTGTTTTTCTGCCAAAGTGATTTCTTTTTGGATTGAAGCTTCCTTATTGTTTTGGGTAATTTGTTTTTTTCTGGTTTTGGATGTTGTTAATGGTTCATATAGTCTGATGACTCTTTCGACTTCAAGTAAAAATATGTTGTAATGGTCTTCAACAGTATTGCATCCAGTGAATAGAAATTGCCAATCGAGAGATGAGAGATTGTTGTCTATAAGATCATAGTTGCCTTTTTTGAAGTTATAATTGGGGATCCTGTCATTATGATGATTTTTGTGTGGACGTGTGTTGAGACAAAAGTCAATCATGTTGTGGTCACTGTTGGAAAAGGGTTCTTTAATTTGTATTCCATAAATTGAATTCAAATTATTGCAGAAGACGAGATCGAGGCAGTTGTTAAGACTAGTATTGTTGGTTACTAGTTGTTCCAGTTCCAGATTTGTTACGGGCATTGTAGAAGGTTGCATGTATGGGTTCAGTTTTACATGCATTTAGGGTCCAGTTAATATGAGGTAGATTGAAGTCACCAAAAAACATAAAAATGTGTGGGCAGAATGTTGCCCATTTTAGTAGTGAATTTAACTTGTTTACATGTTCAATGTCATAATCAGGAGCTCTGTAACATAGTAAAAACCGAAATGTGACATTTAAGGACAGTTCACAGACAATGGTCTCAGGAAGAGCAAGCTCCTGGGTAACTTGGATGTTTTTTAGATGTAAGGACTTTTTATAGAAGATAGCAACACTGCCTCCTCTACAGATTTCACGATCTGATCGGTAAACATGATAGTCTCTTACTGTGGTAATGTGGTCAGAGAGAGGCAGTACGAACTTTCTGTGCAAAAGGGTTGCCTATTTTGGGGGAATTGGATAGTGATACCTTCAAAGCTAAGGAAATCATTACTAGAGACTCTACACGAAGGCCACCCCGTAAGAATCATAAGAATGAAGGCGTTGGCTAGTAGCTATCTGTAGTGGCCGAATATAGATAGAGACATCACTGAGTGGGTAGCGTTGTGCCAAGCATGCCAGGAATCAAGACCAGCACCTCCCTCAGCACCACCATGGGACTGAGAAAGACTGAAAGGCCCCTGGTCTAGAATACACATTGATTTTGTGGAGCCAATAAATGGAATATCCTTTTTAATTGTCGTTGACGCATATTTTAAATGGTGGAGGTAGCCATGATGAGGTCAACTACAACAGATGCTGTTGCCAGGGCATTAAACAAAACATTTGCAACACATGCTGGACATGTTGGTATCGGACAATGGGCCACTGCATTCAAGGTATTCCTAGCAAACCAAGGAATATTCCATGCCCTTGTCATGCCATTTCACTCCATGAGGAATGCACAGGCAGAACGAATGATGCAGACGACAAAAAAGGCATTGACTCAAATGGGCCCAGGGGACTGTCAGGAGAAACTTATAAATATCTGTTCAGCTAACACATCACTCCTTGTGTAGCTACCAGTGGGAGTCCAGCTGAATCACTCATGGGTTGCTGCTTAAGAACAAATTTAGATACATCCGGATTATTCAACAGAAACCATACAGACTGGGGAAATACAGTCAGAACGTTTGAGCAAGGCGACCGAGTATATTCTTGGAATTACACCGGTCAACCCATATGAATGCCGGCCCATATCACAGTAGTCATGGGTCCCCATTCATGTTGGGTGGAGCTTAAGGATGGATGACTGTGGCACCAGGATATTGGCCAGCTTTGGAGCCATGTGATGGGGACAACCGCTAGTGAACTGGAAAAGGTGAACTGGGATGGGGACCCAGAAGAGTGAGAGGGACAACAACGTAACGAAACTGTACCTGAAGGGTTGAGGCCAGCGCAGAATGAAACACCTGCTACTGAGGACCCACTACTGAGGAGTCCACCCCCGATTGAGGGATATGCCCAGTTGGAAGTCCCAGAAAGTACTAGTAGTCCAACTAGTTTAGTCGAAGATTCGTTAAGAGTGTGGTTGACATGTGAGGACCCGATGGAAATACAGGAGAACTGCAAATTGACATGAAGCTGTCATAGACCAATGCATCTGGAAGATTATGTTTGTAGTGTATGAAGATAACGGGACATTCCCATGGGGTGGGAAGGGGTGTTATGTCTGTGCAGGCATGAGCAGAGGCTTTTCCTTCTGCCTTGCATGTGCGAACGTATTTTAAACTTATTGTTTAATGGCCAACAGCTTCCCATATAAAGGGCTGTCAGTTGGGAGCTGGATGTTGGTTTATAGTGAATTCTTATCTTGAAAAAACAGTGCTGCTGGAATCTGACTCCTCGTCTGTTGCCCAAACCAAACATTGCAGTGGCCTTAGCAAGGCATTATAAAGTGGTATTAACACTTCATGTGATCTTTATTCTATCCCTCTGTTTATGCAGCCTAGAACTGTGTTGGCCTTTTTTGGCAGCTACAGCATACTGCTGGCTTATATTTAAATGATTGTTGACTAGGATTCCAAGATCCCTCTCACACTTACTATTATTGAGCAAGGTACTACATATACTGTACATGTGCATTTTGTTTTTCATGCCTAAGTGTGGAACATTACTTTTTTCACCATTGAATTTCATTTTGTTAGATAGTGCCCAATGTTCAAGACTGTCAAGATCCTTCTGCATCTTAAACCCATCTTCTGGAGTGTTGGCTATTCCTGCTAGCTTGATGTCATCTGAAATTTGATGAGTTCTTCATCTATCCCCTTGTCCAAATCATTGATAAAGATGTTGAAGAGTACTGGGCCTAAAACAGAGCTTTGGGGTACCCTACTGCTTACTTACCTCCATGTAGATGCAGTTCTATTGAGGACTACATGTTGAGTATGGTTGATCAGCCACTTGTGAACCCATCTGGTGGTGATACTGTCTAACCCACATTATCAAGTTGTAAGTTATGGTCTACTTTATCATATGCCTTACTGAAGTCCAAGTAAATTATATCTACAGCATTCCTCTGCTCCATTAATTTTATCACTTTGTCAAAGAATGCAATAAGATTTGTCTGGCATGATCTGTTTTTGACCAACCCATATTGGCTTTTGGTTATTACTTTGTTTGCTGCTAGGTGTTCACAAATTCATTGCTTGATTATCTTTTCCAGAATCCTCCCTGGTATTGAGGTCAGGCTGATAGGACTGTAGTTTCCTGGATTATTTTTTTTCCTGTTTTGAAGATGGGAACTACATCAGCTCTTTTCCAATCCTCTGGATGTTCCCTGGTGCTCCAGGATCTTTAAATGATATACTGTAGTTCAGTGGTTCTGAGATCACAGTTCCTTCAAAACCAGTTCCTTCAAAACCTTGGGGGTGTTGTCATATCCCAGATATTTCTACAGTGATTCTGGCATTTTGGTGGGAGGAAGGGGGGGAGGAATGGAGTGATCTGTATATGAAGTTTCTGTTTCTTGCATTATTGTGTTAATCTATATATGAATTTTCTGTTTCTGTTTCCCTGCAATGATTATACTATGGGCAGGGTTTGGTTAGCATTGCTTTAAATAGCTGGTTTTAAGTGAGAAGTGTCATTGCAGTTTCAAGAGTCCTCCTTTCTTGGGAAGATTGGAGAGGCAAGTCCTTACATTAGGCAAGAACTGCAAAGTGGTCAACACAGAGAGGTAACAGCCTACTGTAGGACTGTGCACACCATGTCTTCCTAGGGCAGTGACCACAAAGAGGCTGAAGACTGGAGGAGAACCCCACCCCACAAAATCTCAATTGAGGCCCTCAATGCCTGGGTCAAGGAGAACATTGCTTTAAGCACTGCTGCCAAGCCAAGGTCGTCCATCGAAGTTGGGAAGGCTGGGGTGGCAGAACCAAAGATGTCACCCTAATTCATGGGAGCCAATGGCCTGGTTGGAAGCAAGAGATGATAGATCTTTATGACAATTATGAACTGCAAGGAGCCCTAGACTGGTCCAACCAATTCCTGAGGGAAGCCATGAACCTCATGAGGGAGGCCATCCATGGCATTCAGATACAGGATGCCCGGCTTGTACTGCAGGCCAGTTAGGAGTACAAAAGGAGACTACCAATTAATGAAAGGGATCCCCAACCCCAGGGGCATTGGCTGAAACCACGGGGGCTACTGATGAACCACCACTGTGTTCCAGAGACATTGTCCTAAAGACTCATGCAGTCATTGAGTTCCTGCCAGAATTGGAACCACCAGCTGGTTTTAATAGGCTGCTGTGGAAGACTGGATGTATTTTGCCTAATATGTGAGGGAGGCTAAGCTGAACAGTAACTGAGTTAATCACTTTCACTATAGGACCAAGAAATTTAGGTCCTAACTTCTTACTAGGCAACCTCAATCTAAGGTATTTTGTTGATAGAAATACTTTATCTCCCACTCAGAAAGGTGGTTGGAGATATCTGTGCTTGTCTGCCTGTTTTTTATATTCCTCGGCCACTTCTGCTGAGGCTTTCTTTGTATTTTCCCATCCCTTCTTTAATGAATCCATCCATTCTGTTAGGGACATGGAAGTTGGTGGCTTCCTAGGTAATTCAGACATGGGAACAAAATCAATGCCGGTGTTTATTTGGAAATGAGTTAGTTCTGTACTACTGTGTACTGCATTACTAAAAGCCACCTCTGCAAAAGGCAATAAGTCTGCCCAATTTTTCCATTGATAATTTACATAGCATCTAATGTATTGTTACACCATGGCATTTGTACGTTCCACCAATCCATTTGTAGCTGGATAGATAGCTGAACTAAGACCCTGGGATGATCCAATGGACTTTAAGAAGTCCCTCCAGAACTTAGCAGTAAATTGAACACTGCGATCTGATATCACTCACTGCGGTACTCCATGAAGCCAATAAATATGCTTCACAAACAGTTTTGCCAGCTTTTTGGCAGAAGGTAGTCCATTACAAGCAGAGAAGTGTGCTTGCTAAGAGAACAAATCAATGACACTGCATTTCCACCACTTTCTGGGAGTTCGACCATAAAGTCCATTGCAATCTCCTCCCATGGTTTTGTTGGTTCGGCTACTTGGAGAAAACCAGGCAGTTTTCCAGGTCTGTTTTTCATCATAGCACAAATTGAACAGCTTTTTACATAGTCCTCTACGTCAATTTTCATTTTTTGACACCAAAATTGTCTTCCAGTGTTGCAATATCATGACACATCAGTAGGAAGTCACGTACACAGACAACCCAATACACATACAATACACATATAGGGCGACACTATAGGAACAGCAACGTGTAAAACCTGAGTTGGCTATAGCATAAGGATTAGCCATATATGGCAATATTCCCTATTCCTGTCTAACCTCATGTGTAACCTAACCCCCCGCTTGCTGCACAATAAAAGAGAGGTGCGTAGTACCATCTGGGCTTCCTCTCACCAAAAGAAACCTTTGTGTCGCTGTCATCTTTGCCATCAAGAGGAGCCCGCCCAGACAGTCTGCCTGGGTGCAGGTCGTCAGCTGATTCATCCTGGTACTGGGACCTGCAACGCATCAACTGGTGACCCCGACATGATCGTCTCAACGATACGTCCCCGACAAAGCATGATTCTTGTCTAGGAATACGCTTCCTTCACTCCTGTACTACGCACCTGGAATAGGCTCGCGCATCGTAAGTATGGGCTCCTCACTTTCTCAAGTTCAGCTTAAGCATAGGGATGAACTTCTCTCTTTAGTGAAGAAGGCAAAAGGCTAACGGCACAAATGTATATCCTCTGTCAAAAAAGTATTTGGATGATTTTTTGAGTTATGTTCAACAACACTGCCCCGCGTATCCCGCGGAAGGCACTCTTAAATGTTCCTCTTGGGAACGGATGGGGAAATGGATGCATGAACCACGTAGGGCTCCGCCTCAGATTATTTGTTCTTGGCGTGCCATTATGGCTGCCCTTAATATTCTCTTTCCTGATGATTCTATCCAGTCTTCCTCAGACCCACCTTCTGCTGAACTCTGTCCTGTTGCTGCCTTGGCACCTCCACCCTACTCCCCCCCACCCTTGACTCTTCTCCGAATCCCTCTTCTCTGTTGCCTCCTTCCTCCACGGCGACAGATCCTCCTGTCCGTAATGCCTTTCAATCGGCTTTGGCAGAAGGAAAGCTATCTGCAGATGATCTTTCTTGTTTCCCTATGATTCTTCAAACCCCCGCAGCTGGGGGTAATCCTGTCCCTCATTATACTCCATTGGAGTGGGCTTTGTTAAAGGAATTAAAAACTGCTGCTTCTAAGTATGGCATTCCTGTCGTACAACTCTTCAGACCTCAGCCCAAAAAGCAGAACTAGCGGCCTCATCTTAGCCTTGGAAAAATTTCCTCACATCCCAATCAATCTTATCTCTGACAGCTTGTATGTCACTCAAGTAGTATTTCACATATATGGCTCTTATCTTTCCCCCTCCGTGGAGACTTCCCTTTTAGCACTTTCCGGGTTACCTCTCCGAGGGAAATGTCAGAGCTGATACTGCTTGCCAACAGGTTTTTGCTGCTCAAACACAATCTGCCCCCTTAACGGCAGGAGAAAGCCATGCTTATTTTCACCAAAATAAAAAGGCTCTGGTCAAACAATTTGGCATTACCATGGCTGAAGCAATTGCTATCATCCAACAATGCCCCACATGCAGTCTCCAAGCGAAAGCTATCCCTCAAAGGGTTAACCCCAGGGGACTTCAGGCATGTGATACGTGGCAAATGGATGTTACTCAATATCCTCCTTTTGCCCCATGGAAATATCTTCATGTTACTATTGATACTTAATCAGGATTTATATTGGCCACTCCCCAAAGGGGCGAAAATGCAAAACAGGTAATCAACCACTGTATTCGAACCTTTTCAGTGTTGGGATGTCCAAAAATACTAAAAACGGATAATGGACCTGCCTACACAAGCTCTGCTTTTTCGGAGTTTTGCCATCATTGGTCCATTAACCACAAATTTGGAATCCCTTTCAATAGCCAAGGGCAAGCTATTGTAGAAAGGGCAAACCAAACGCTTAAACAAGCCCTTGATCGGTACACGGGGTCAAAAGGGATTAGCCCCCCCCAACCTCCCGACACTGCAAAATCTGTTAAATGTCTGTTTGTATACTCTTAATTTCCTTAACCTCACTGGGAACCCTCCCTCGTCTGCTGTGTCTCGTCATTTCACTAAACCCTCTCTCCCCACTGCAAGACCACTTGTCTATTACAGGCAACTCCCAGATCCAGCTTGGAAGGGTCCTGCTGAACTTATCACTTGGGGGCGAGGCTACGCTGCAATTCAGTTACCTGAAAAAGTTCTCTGGATTCCTGGTCACTGTGTGCACCCTTGCCACACCTCCCCACCTGATCAGCCACAACCCAACGCAGACCCTCTGGATCTCCACTGGCTGAAGCTCCATGATGAATAACTGCCTCCTCTTCTTCACTGCATTATTTTCTTCCTTTTTCCTACAAACATTGCCTGCAAACCCCCTCAATCTACACCAGCCAGTGAAACAAACTTGGACAATATATGATGCCTACGATCGTGTCTTATTTTCCATCAGCAACACCACTCACCCATACACCTGGTGGCCTACCCTCAAAGCTGACATCGGACAGATATTGGTAGGCCTCACCGCCTACACCAGCACGACCGAGACACCCACACCTTCTCCAGGATTCGTCCATCGCTATCGATTTTATATTTGCCCTGGACATAAGCAGACTCACGAGAATATTCGTGTTTGCGGAGGCCCCGCAGACGCCTTCTGTGCCACTTGGTCATGTCTCTCCACCAGTTCTATCTCCTGGTCACCACCGATCAAAGACGATTATATCTTTGCCTTCCAAAATGGTTCTTGGCATCAAGCTGATTGCCCCTCAGGGGGCACATGGACTCCATGTAATCCCATGTATATTTTGTTTTCAGCGGGAGAGAAAAGGCTGACTGCACGGTGGGAGGCGGGTCTTACCTGGGGAATCCGGATTTATGCTGATGGGTACGACTATGGCAATACCTTTACCATAAAACTCATCATTGAGCGGCCCGCTATCCAAGTAGGTCCCAATAGAAACATATTCCTGGTAGAATATCGTCCAGGCCATACAGTTCCCCAACCTTTGCTACGGTTAATAAACTCTAGTTACCTCCTCCTCAATGCCAGCAACCCTGCAATTACCAATGATTGTTGGCTGTGTCTTAAGATTCATTAGATAAACTAAAAGAGCAGTTGGAAATATGCAAAAGGGAAAGGGAAGCAGTTAACACTTGGTATCATAATATGTTTAATTTCTTCCCATGGCTCACAACACTTCTTTCCTCAATTGCCGGACCATTAATATTGCTCCTATTGCTGTGTGCCATGGGCCCTTGTGTATTTGGGAAAATAATGCAATTCCTCAAAAAACGACTGGCCATTATTGATACTGAGATTACCAACATAAACATGCTTGTAAGAATAAGGTCCGAGATCAACACTCCAGCAGAAAAAAGGTCTCTATTGGCATTCACTTCGGACTCGGAGGAGAACGAAGATGAATACCCAGAAAAAGGAGACGGCCCTCGCATTCTAATATGCTGGCAGGACTTGGACTCGGAGGAGGACTAGATCTCGCAGCATAAAGAATAGAGGTGTATCAAAATAATAAAAAACAGAGGAGATGTTGCGATATCATGACACATCAGTAGGAAGTCACATACACAGACAACCCAATACACATACAATACACATATAGGGCGACACTATAGGAACAGCAATGTGTAAAACCTGAGTTGGCTATAGCATAAGGATTAGCCATATATGGCAATATTCCCTATTCCTGTCTAACCTCATGTGTAACCTAACCCCCCGCTTGCTGCACAATAAAAGAGAGGTGCGTAGTACTATCTGGGCTTCCTCTCACCAAAAGAAACCTTTGTGTCGCTGTCATCTTTGCCATCAAGAGGAGCCCGCCCAGACAGTCTGCCTGGGTGCAGGTCATCAGCTGATTCATCCTGGTACTGGGACCCGCAACGCATCATTCCAGCCAGATGAAGGGTTTTTCAGAAACCCAAAGTGGCCCCCTAGCCAAGAGTAATGGCACCATTACTCTCATGCTGCTAGGTACATAAAATTTATTTCCCTTCCAAGTAGGAATGGGATCCAACTGGTATAACCATTGGTTCTATTTATTAGCATTGTGCGCGCATGCGTGAGTCACGCAAGTGCAATTTACAATCTGCTGAGCTGTGCAAGTGCGCAGTGGTTAGAAAAGCCCTTTTTTCCTGCTTTTTATATTGATTTTATGGACAACCTTGAAGGTTGCAGTGGGCGTAGGGCCTGTGGATGATATATAGTTGCTGTTGTATCTTTTTTCATTGGGAGGACTAACAGCTCTGAGTCCGCGGGCCCTGGGGGTGTTGCACACTGTTGCCTGGTGGGCCACAAATTCTTTGAGAAGGGTAAAGGGTATATAGTTGTGGCGACCCTTGGCCATGAAGGCATCAGACAACTGGAGCCACTGTTCAATTAGCACCTGCGGGAGTTTTCGAATGATTTTGGTTTGCATGTCAACGTGGTCAAGACAAGTGAGTCCCAGTAACCGGGGATCCCATTGTGCCACTTTCAGTTGTATAAGTATATTAGAGAGGTCCGCAACCAGGTGAGGCTTGTCGATAGGAATTTTAGGAAATCTGTTGAGGCTGTCCAAGAGCATTGATTCTACTGCTGTGGGAGCGCTGTACAGTTCATCAAGTCTTTTCCATGCCAACCATAGGGCAGTGTCCGGGTCGTCTAAGTGGGAGGCATAAAGTGCCTTCATTGCTTTGGCAGACCATGGCCCTAGCCACATTATCAAGTGTACGAGTACTTCATTGGGTTTCAGACATGCATCCTGAATGATGCGCAGGAAAAATTTCTTCCAGAGGAGATATTCACCACCTGGCTCATCAGAGAATTTGTATACCACATTGGCGGCCAAATTTAGCTTTCCTCTCCTGATGGCCAACTCTCTCCAGTAGTCTGCATCATCTGTAGAGGTGGATTGGGGATGGGGCATTGATGTAGAGGGTAGGTTCAGGTTGTATGTCAATGACGGGTCATAGTGTTCCTCCCAGTGCTTACGGAGGATGTCGTCCTGCCATTCCAGAGACGATGGTGGAGCTTCACGCTGCTGTGTAGCTGGCTGTGGTTATCTTGTTGTGCCTGTGAGATCGGGTAGTGTGGAGGTTGTGGCTGGAATGGTACTGCCTGTGGATTGAGTGTGGCAGGTGTCGTTGGTTGCATGTCTACTTGTCAAGAAGTCATTGTGATCACTGGTGGGCTAATTTGCTTGCCCAGTAGGCCATGAGATGTTGGAGTAGGGTTTCTGATTCTGGGAAGAGAATCTCAGACCTTAGTATGTACATCAGTTGGGGAAGGTTTGCTGTTGGTGGGAAGTAAATCTTGTATTTTAGGTCGTACAACATCAGTTGCATAACTGACTTTAGAGTCTGTGGTTGAGATTCATCCCTGTGCTTCTTGTTGTGGGAGACTGCTAGGCAACTGAGGCAGTTCCATCTGCTCGTTTTGTAGCGAGTGCTGCTCATCCACATAGGCCTTGACCCGTGTATCTGGGCTCTCTTCTCCCAAGTCTTCGAGGTTGAAGTTGAAGGAGGCGTTGTCGGCCATCTTCTGCCATGCTGCAGCCCATGCCGTCTTTGTTGCAGAGTCTCTCTGCCATTTGGCCAACTCCAATTTGGCCAGTTCTGCCTATTGTCTGGCCTGGGCTTTGGCCTTTCTGCCTGTTGAGCCGCTATTTCTGCCTGTTGAGCTGCTACTGCTGCCTTCTGGCATGTTACCTCCTCTGTGGTGCATAGATTTGCATTTGCTACAGCAGCTTTTACCTCAGCTTCTGCAGCTCGGTTGGCATAACTTGCTGCTTTGGAGGCCTTAGATGCGCTACTGCAATGGAGGATGCTCTGGAAGGATGTTGAGAGCCGGCAGCAGAGAATTGGCACAAGACACTGGAACCTGCTTGCAATCTAGCCAGTTTGGGATGGAGGGAGGAGGCTTTCTTAGAATGGTGGGAGGAGACTGCTTGTGATGGAAGACTATGTCACATGTGGCCTTCTCCCTCGGTATTTGTTCCTCCTGTAGCACATTGAAGAGTGCTGCCTGGAGGGAGTTTTTCTCTTCCCGGATGCAGTCTTCGCATTCTTTGTTCGCCTCCTTGAAGCATTGAATGTGTTCTTGGAGCTCTGGGTCTTCCAGGTTCGACTGTATGTACTTAAGCTTACTTTCACTGTCTCTCCACCGTGCAAGATGCTCCTCTATCTCTTTCTGCATTAGTAGGAGGCTCTTGAGGGGCAACTTGCTTTTGGGGGTATCACCAGCTCCATCCATGCATCTGCATGATGGGGATACTGCCTGGCCCAATCCTCTTTGAAGCATGCCACCGCAGGTGAGGTAAGCTTCCTATGCTGTCTGAGGTCATAGGCTTTCTGAGGTATTGCCATGTCTTTGGAGGTTTGGATGTCCGGATGACATAGTACTTGAGCATGTAGGTGCTGCTGCACAATATGGCGGCTTTTAGGGTGCGTTACGTGCTTGTTACACAAATTGGCACAAAAGGAGGCATCGTTGCTGAGTCTGAAGACATGAGAGCAAAATGCAGGGTTGCCTGTTAGTGTTGCTTGCTACACAAATTGGCACCAAGGGAGGCATTGCTAAGTCTAGAGACGTGAAAGCAAAATGCAGGGTTGCCTGTTGCTTGCTAGGTCTGGAAGACACTGTTGCTAAGCACAGGTTGGGCTGCAGGTACTACTGGAACCTTGCATTAAATTGCTTAATGTTGCCACAATAATTTTTAAAAAGGAATTTTCATTGATTAAATTTGGGAAACTCCCTGTAGTTCTTATAAAAATTGCCAGACAAGTCTTTGAATTCTCTGGGAAATTTCCCCTAGACCACCAGATGGTGCTGTGGGCTGCTTTGCTTAAGTCTGTAGGGAGGGTGAACCCCAGAGGAATTTATTGTTTCCTTGCTGGAAGAAAAATCCATCAATCAAATACAACACTCCAAAGGTTTGCATGCAGAGTTATACTGTTAAAAATTGTTTAGTAAAGATAGGGGAACATGAAGAAATTTTAAGTTTTTTGAGCAGAAAGAGAAATTGTTCCTTTTTTAAATGCTGCTTGAATTAGCCTTGTGTCTTGGGAGGTGGGGAATGGGCTTCTTTGCTTTGAAGATGGTCTGTCAGTAATGAATTATGACCACCAATAAAATGGCCAGAGTGGTTGTAAAAATAGCTGGAGAGGCTTCTCTTATTTCCTCTGAGCTGGAGAAATGCAATTTCTTTGTCAGAGGGCACAAGACAGATCCAGCAAAGATCTAGCAGATCTGGCTGAAAACCGTACTCAACGAGTAGTCCTTAATGGGTCTACATCTACATGGAGGGAAGTAAGTAAGTAAGTAAGGTTCTGTCTTAGGCCCAGCACTCTTCAGTATCTTCATAAATGACTTCATAAATTTACCAAATTTGCGGATGATACTAAGCTGGCAGTAATAGCCAATACCCTAGATAGAAGATAGGCTGAAGATCCAGATGGATCTTGACAGACTTGAACACTGGGCCCTATCTAATAAAATTAAATTCAATGTAGAGAAAAGTAAAGTCTTGCACTTAGCAAGAAAAAACAAAAGTACACATATAGACTGGGTGAAACTAGGCTTAAGAGTAGTAACTGTGAGGGATCTTGGAGTCTTAGTGGACAACCAATTAAATATGAGCCAACAGTGTGCGCTGGCAGCCAAAAAAGCCAATGCAATCCTAAATTATATTAACAGAGGGATTCAGTCAACATCAAGTGAGGTACTAATACCACTCCATAAAGCTTAGGAACATCTCACCTAGAATACTGCATCCAGTTTTGGTCATCACACTATCAAAAAGATGTTGAGACTCTAGAACAGGGAGTCAAACTAGATTCAATTGAAGGCCACATCAGGGTTGTGTTTGACCTCGTATGGGCCAGGTGTGTGTGGCCTGAGTGTGTGTGGGCTAGCTTAATGTCACTCATGTCAGGGGGGTGCCTATGGTGGCCCAAGCACTCTGCCAGCAAAAATGGGATCCCGATTTCCAGTTTAGGCTGCAACAGCCTCCTGCAACCCTCTGTCAGTGAAAATGGAGCTTGTGGGGTCATGCCCAGCCCTCGTGCGCTCCATTTTTGGCTGGGCTGGCCTCCTGCAACCCTCTGCTTGGGAAATTGAACTCAAGAGGGGATGCATACAGCTTTCCTGTTGGTAGAGGCACCATGGGCTGGTGGTGAGCTAGATCTAAGCACCCCACCCCCCCACAGGCTGGATCCAGCCTCCAGGCCTTAGGTTTGACACCCTTGCTCTAGAAAAAGTGCAGAGAAAAGCAACCAGGATGATTAGGGGATTGGAGGCTAAAACATCTGATGAATGGTTGCAGGAACTGGGCCTGGCTAGTCTAGTGAAGAGCAGTCTTCCAATATTTGAGAGGCTGCCACAGAGAGGAAGGGGGCAAGCTATTTTCTAAAGCAGGGGTCACCAACCTTTTGGATCTCAGGGACCACCAAACTCATAATTTTAGATCCTAGGGACCACTAACTGGTTTTGTGGGTGTGGCCTAATTTGTGGGTGTGACTTGATAGTCATGTGACTGGATGGGCATGGCTTGTATGTAAATATTATAAATATTTATATAAATATTGATTTTTTTATAAAGAAAGAGCAACTTTTACCCAAAATCAGGCAAAGCAGACAGGCAGATTGAGTTGCTCACAGAATCACAGATTCATTCAGAAATCTATCTATCTGTCATTGGCTAGCTCAGTCTGTCATATAAAATTTGCTTGCAAGCAAACTCACAAAATTAACTCACAACACACCATATATGTAAATTGTGGTGGTCTGGCACTTGAAATGAGACGCAGGGAAACGTCTGAGCAAATGCCAGCCCCGAGCGAACTCAGGTAGCAGTATTTATTTAAGAAAGCAATCGAAAGTACAGAATCAAAAACAATGACCTCAACAGAATGAGAATATGCAGCTGTGGAAAGTCCCATGAGAACATACAGGCACGGAAGGTCCCATGGGAACGTCTCTGCTGTGTACCATGAACTTTCACCTATTTTCCTGGTCCTTTTAAGCTCGCAGATCAAAACAGGATGAAACACCCATAGCAAAGGCACTACTGCCCCCACTAGGAGTGTCTGCAAATCCCTAGATCTATGCGAAATGGCTGTACAAAGGACTTACAGAAAATGATTAATAAAATATATTACCACATTCCCTCCTTTTTTATTTATTCAAAGATGGGGGGTGTTTTAGTGGCATAGTACACAGTTCCCTCGCGACCTGGTCCCATACGTTGTAAGGCTGAGGTACACATTTGAAATAGATTAGGAATACATTGAATACAGCAACATAACATAATAAGTATAGCAACAATTACTACAACTGATTGAAGCAATAAACGTAACCATGAGCTGTCAGGAAACCAATCCCATAGCAAAGTCCAAAGTGACTTATTGAAGCCATCTTTTCCTGCTTCGTGTTCAGCTATGCGGTCTTCCATATCATGAACAGTTCTTGTAATGTTAGGCTCATAATTATGTATAAAAATACAACAATGTGAATGAATTAAGGCACAAACTCCTCCTTTAGCAGCTAACATTATGTCTAAAGCATAACGATTTTGTAAAGTAACTTGGCGAATTTCAGACACTTCTTCATTCAACATCTTAATGCTTCTAATAGTATCATTAAACATAGCAACAGTAAAATTATTTAAAATATGAATATCTCTATAGTTCATAGCTATTCCCAGAGGTGGGATCACTGCCCTAGAAATCTGAGTCCACAAATTACCACCTATAGTTAGGCCAGAATCAACTTCTCGATTACGAATACGCATCCCAATCGGTAAACCCTCCAATTTATAGATGACAGGAATTACAAATCCCATAGTACATACTCCAGACCAATTCTTTGGCCACTGTTGATAGGCAGCATCCCCACATAACAACCATAACCCATCCGGAAGGGGGAAGTATTTTAAATGCTTATGATAAGTATTGTCAGAGGCTTCACTTTCCCAACTCCACATTAGCCACATCCAATTACAGAGAACATATGCCCCATGACTAATGTCAGACCTCTGGGTGACTGTCTGATTTATACAACAGTCAAGGGATTCTTTCAAAGCCTGGGATAACGTAGAAGACATCCGATTTATGCAGCTGTTCTGGCTAGTATTGCTTTTTACACATTTCATACATCCTCCTTCCAAAGGAATCACCTTCTGGCAGAGCGTAGTATTTCCCAACAAAATAGATTGATTAGTCCCTACAGGGGGACGGTAATAACAAACCGAGGCTTTGGTAGTGAAAGTTACCTTTGTTGTGAACAATGTTTGATCCCACTTTTTGGGGTCTGGGCCCCAATGAATCCAGTGACTAAAGTTATTATAAATATCTAACTTAGTACTGGTTCGCTCATTCAAAGGAACACCATGTAACAAAACTCCACCTTTCCCAGACCCAGGTACATGCATACAAAGCCAACAATTAGTTACATTAAACCCTTAGCCGCAATCCGGACATCCTTGATATAGGAATTTTCTTTCCATAAATTATCTCCGAGGTCTCTAGTTTCCGAGATAATAACAGCTCTCCGCCTCCGTATTAGAGTTTGTGGAGGCATAAGACGAATGGAAAGAGAGTCTGTATAAGGTAACTTAGGCAACTCCAATTGACACCGATATTGTCCATAGTCTGAAACAGAAACATTAAACAGAATCAGAGTTGTTGCACAGGCTGAAGATATAATATCCTTATCAGGTCCCGAGTAAAAAATGTCTTGATCCTTATGCCAGGACCAATATGCTGGAAAAATTAAAGGATGCCGCTGTTTGCAGATCAATTTAGTCCGATTCCCCAAAGGAACCTGCTGCATACAAGTTGGTAACCTCAGATAAGCAGTCATCTTTTCCCAGTCTTCACAGCGCCGCGCCTGGACTGCCGGCATCAAGAGAATCAGGAACCACAGGTGAATCAGGAACCACAGGAACGCCATCCTGCTCCTCCGAAACCTCCTTCACTGGTGCCTGCGAATGATCAGGCCGAACGCACCAACCAGGAATCCAACGAATTTGACCAAGATGTTCGACTGCTGCATAACCACGTCCCCACGTAATCAGCTCAGCAGGAACCCATGCCGGATCCGGGAGGAATCGCACCAACACCCGAGGCCTCACCGCATCTGTAGAAGGAGAAGAAAAATGCCTGCTGGCCGCACTCGCAGGGGGGTTACCAGACAAATTTAAAAAATTTAAAGTATATAAAGCTAGATTCAAATGATCTTGAATTGCCGGAAGTCCCAGGAGCTTCCCTCCTTTTTTGTTTAATTTAGCTAACATGTTCTTGAGCGTGCCATTATGACGCTCCACAATAGCCTGTCCTGTGGAATTGTATGGAATCCCAAATTTATGTTCCACAGACCACTGTTTGCAAAACTGATCAAAGACTGTGCTCCGATAAGCCGCACCATTGTCTGTTTTTAAAGTTTGAGGCGTACCAGCAACTGAAAATGTCTTAATGCAATGATTAATGACATGTTTAACCGCCTCACCCCTTTGAGGGGTAGCCATTAGAAATCCTGAGTAAGTATCCACAGTCACATGTATATACTTCCAAGGTGCAAATGATGGATACTGAGTAACATCCATTTGCCAAATCATTGAAGGTTTCAACCCCCTGGGGTTGACTCCCATAGGGATAGCCGTGCCTTGCTTTGAACAAGTTGGACATTGTTGAATTATGGCAGCAGCTTCTGCAGCAGTAAGCTTGAATTGGGATGCCAACGCTTTAGCGTTTTGATGAAAATAACTATGGCTGTCCCATGGCTGGACAGTGAGAACTGAAGTTACAGCACTGTCAGCTTTGGCATTACCTTGTGATAAAATTCCAGGCAAATTACTATGACTACGAATGTGGGCAACAAAACACACATTCACGCACTGCTCCAAACATCCTTGCAACAGCAAAAGCAATCTTAAAATATCGGGTGATATTCCAGGAGACAAATAAGAACCTGCTACAAAGGGTAACAAATTATATACATACAAAGAATCCACTATTAGATTAAAATCCTGATTTTGAAAATTTTGAAAGGCCAAAACTACAGCAGCAAGTTCTGCCTGCTGGGCAGACTTCTGCTCTGATGTCACTTTTGTATGCCAAATTCCAGATTTATCTTTCCAAACACAAGCACCAAAAACTTTCCCTCCATCAGTAAAAACTGTAGGAGCATCTGATATGCCCAATGGTATCCTTTCTTACATTTCGGGCACACTGATTTAGGATGAACACCCTGTCCCATTGATCTCTTATATTGCTGACTTTGACCCCCTCCAGGAGCCCGACATTGCGCTTTAAAATGTCCAGGCTTCCCACAATTGAAACAATTTCCCTTTTTAGCATTTCCTGCTTGCAGAGCCAGAGCTAAAGTCTCCATGTTAAAAGACTGACTCCCAACCTTCCTACATGCATTAATCAAATCTGCGATTTCTCGCTCTCCACTTGCTACAAGTGGATTTAAGATCTTTCTGCAATCTGTGTTAGCTTGTTCTACTGCTAACTTCAAAAGCAATTCGTTCCGGGCGAATTGATTGTCAATTTGCCTTTCAATAGCCAATTTCAGTCTGCTAATGAAATTTTCATAGGGTTCATTGTTCCCTTGTTTGATGTTAGTGAAGGTCTTCTCACCACCTTCGCCGTCAGGGAGAGCCCCTACGGCTTGAAAAATTAACTGTGGGAGAAGAACGAACCCCTCCTCAGGCATTCCATCCCTCTGTTGTTCTACTGTTGTATAATTACCAGCTCCGTAAAGCTGATCTGGGGTAACATTTGCTGTTCCCCTCTGAACTGCCAGCTGTCTCCATTTCTGATCTAACACCAAATATTGAGCTGGAGTTAAAATCATATTCAACAGAGCTCTCCAGTCAGCCGGAATCATTTTATTTCCATAACCAACTGCTTCTAACAACGCCTGAGTATATGGCGATCTAACACCATACTCTTTTGCTGCTTGCTTAACTTCCTTTAAAACTCTGAGAGGTAAAGGCTTCCACTCCCGCTGCGGATTTAATGCAGCGTCCATGCCAATTTCTACTGGATTAAGTTGAATCTCTACTCCAAACTCCACCAAATCATCTCCTGACAATTCCCCTCTATTTTTTGCTTCTTGGATAGCTGCAGTAACTGCATCTACTTGAACTCTTAAAGGTAAACTCTTATCTTCTGACAAAGTATTTTCAGCGCCTGACAGTCCTCTGGATTTATCTGGAGGTGCCGTTGGCGGCAATAAACGTACCGCATGGTAAGGCGGCAAACCTTCTTCAGGGGGTGCTAGGAGCGGTTGTTCATAAGTAGCTAACGCATCCATAACCACCCTCCAGGTTAACAAAATTGAAGAAGGGGCACGAGGTTCCTCGTGCAAAAATTTTCCTATCTTTTTCCAGGACTCTACTTTAATACTACCTCCCTCTGGATATGACTGAATATGTTTCCAAACATACTGTAATAAGTCCTCAATTTCTTTCTTTCCTATGGCATGTCCTCTACTATGAACTCCAAAACCAAAACTATTCCCTATGATCCCTCTCAATTCCCTGATGTGCCCTTTCTGAGCCTTCGAGAGATCTCCCCCCATACTCACGAAAAGAATCTATCTCCGTCCAGCGAAGAAGATGAGGGCCCAGTCGACGTCCGCGACGATGAGTATAGGATGCGGGAAATGTATAGCCTTTCCAAACTATCACGTCGGAACGTATAGTTTTTCCAAACTATCACGTCGGGGTCACCACTTGTGGTGGTCTGGCACTTGAAATGAGACGCAGGGAAACGTCTGAGCAAATGCCAGCCCCAAGCGAACTCAGGTAGCAGTATTTATTTAAGAAAGCAATCGAAAGTACAGAATCAAAAACAATGACCTCAACAGAATGAGAATATGCAGCTGTGGAAAGTCCCATGAGAACATACAGGCACGGAAGGTCCCATGGGAATGTCTCTGCTGTGTACCATGAACGTTCACCTATTTTCCTGGTCCTTTTAAGCTCGCAGATCAAAACAGGACGAAACACCCATAGCAAAGGCACTACTGCCCCCACTAGGAGTGTCTGCAAATCCCTAGATCTATGCGAAATGGCTGTACAAAGGACTTACAGAAAATGATTAATAAAATATATTACCACAGTAAATATTGAATTTTTAATAAAAAAGTAACTTTTATCCAAAATCAGGCAAAGCAGGCAGATTGAGTTGCTCACGAATCATTCAGTGATCTATCTATCTGCCATCAGTTAGCTCAAATTTGCTTGCCGTGAATCTGCACTAAATTTGCTTGCAAACAAACCTTCAGTCCTAAGGGAGGTTCAGCTGTGCTTAGTTAGAAAGCAAGAAATCCAACCATTTCCTGCTAATCTAAATCTCCTGGCACAGCAGAACAGATGTTGGTCGGAAAAAGGAAAAATAGCAACTTAGCAGACAAGTTTGCCAGGTAAGGAGTGGGGGGGGAGGGTTCCCACGGGCTATGTGGGCTGAGCAGCCTTGTGCTTCTCTGCAGCCTGGATTAATTGCTTTGTGGGGTGAGATTTCTCTGCGGCCCACCAAAATTTTCTCACGGCCCACCAGTTGGCAACTGCTGTTCTAAAGCACCTGTAGGCCAGACAAGGAATAATGGATGGAAACTGAACACAGAGAGATTTAACCTGGGAATAAAGAGAAACTTTCTGATAGTGAGAACAATCAACCAATGGAACAGCTTGCCCTCAGAAATTGTGAAAGCGCGGTCACTTGAGGCTGTCAAGAAGAGATTGGACTCTCATCTGTCAGAAATGGTATAGGGTCTCCTGCTTGGGGGTGGGTGGGGATTGGACTAGATGACCTACAAGGTCCCTTCCAACTCCATTAATCTGTTAAATTTACCCTAAATTTAACTCTGTTAAACCATTTAACTCTGTTAAATTTACCTGAAGCACCTTCAGACTAGCATTTAGACATCACCTGGCAAACCAATATAAACGTTCCCTGCAAGATAAACGTTCCCTGTAAGATATGTACATATATGTGTGCATCTCTCTCTCTCACACACAAACACATACAGAGATACATATGTGCACTACCTACACACAGGAAAGCTTTCTTTGACTGCCAAAAGCAGGCCACCCTAGCATTAGCATTTACATAAGAGGGTGCCAGAAAAGTCATGACTTTACAATTGGAGTGTGGTTCTGCTGTGACATTAGCACAATTCGAGATCACCAAGAATTTCTTTCAAGTTGTTCTAGCAGAGGAAATACCAGCTGTTGAGTTACTTTACAGTTGGGTTTTTTGGCCAGAGAATAAATTGCTGAGCCTACACAACTTTGATGAAGATTTACTAGATGTCAAGAGATTTCTGTGTGCGCAGCCACACAAGCGACAGGAGGGAGTGTTATCATACGACCGTTCTCATCCACTCTACCTTTCTACCTGCTGTGCGATTTGCTTGCTAAAGGGACAGCTTTGAGAAAAGCAGGCTGCCTTGCAAAGCGAGTGAGCAAGCGGGGCTGTCCTCTCTTGACAAGGACAATTGGCATGTGTGACAGCTGCACAGTGGCCGGGGATTATCTCTCTGGCGCACACAGGCGCCTTTGCGTGGCAGGCAGACAGGAAGCCAAAGGCAGTATCTCCCGGGACTCGCGCTGCAATTTTCGGCGCGCCCGAGAGAGGCCGCCTGAGCGAACAAAAGCCTCGGCTTTTTCTATCCGTAGCTCGGCCGAGGTTTCGCACAAAGACGTTTTTCCTTACCGTTTGACCCAGCCACCCCCGCCTGCACTGAACTTCTCCTTGCAATCCGAACAGCGTACGCGCGCAGCAGCTGGTCACATTTGCTTCAAAGATCGAGGAGCAGAATGTCCTGTCCCGGCTGCCTCTCGAATGTGCTGTGGCTGGTTGGCTAACCGGCCGCCTGCCTACCTTCCACCGCTCGTTCACCCCTATTTGCCTGGCACTGCCAATCAGCGGAATTAAGAACGGCAAGCTCCCATTTGTAGGTCTTGGCCGAGAAGAAAAAGCCAGTGTGTGGCCAGACCCCAGGATGGCTGAACGCCAGCGATTACGGGTTCCCGCTCTGGCGCTTCCCTCTCCAGTTGAAGGTGGAGTTGGCTAGTGAGCTCGTTGGTTGCAAGCGGCTTGCGTGATCGCGCGCAGGATTAGGGCTAGGGGCTGAAAAAGAAGACTTAGGCGCCATTTGCTGTTGCTACCCAGTCCACCTCTCGGGTGTATGAGAGCGAGTGGCAGTCAGGAAACTCCACAAGGCACACTGAGGTGGGGAGTGGAAGGGGCGGGGCGGGGCGGGGCGGGGCGGGCTGGTGACAATCTGCTCGGTGGAAACTTACTAACTCCCGGCCAAGTAAGAAATGCGGGTAGTTTCCAGTTTCCCTACATAGTAATAGGAAACCACATGGCAGAAAGTCCTTCTCCCCTCGCTCTATACAAATTGCTGGCTGTCGCAATATTTTAAGGACGAGATGACCGCTTGCATTTCCTAGTGGAGACGGTCGTTTAAAAATGAGAGGGAAGACTGCACCTAATCTCCCCAAAGAGATCGTTTGACAGGACGGTAGATGGGACAGTAATACCGCATACATTCAATAAAGGAGCCGCTTCACATAAACTCCCATTCTTCTCCGTTTAAAGCAAGTTGGGCGGTGCTCCCAAGCCCCTAGTGTTAAATCGAGACCGACACAGTCAACCTCCCGGCTAATCTCCCATATGTTAATTGAATGTTTTTATGAATGAATGCGTCCGACGATACCCTTAAGGCAATCGGTGTTGCCTACCTCTGAGAGGGGAACTAGTAACGAATCAGACACCTTACGTCAGACTGGAACTTTTTCTAAAGAGAAAAGTGTGAAAATAAAGCTTGAGGCTTTGGTTCCTGATAAGCGATCCTAGGTTAGAAAGGATGGAGGAGTGTGCTTGAGAAAGACAGACACCCCCCCCCCCTCTTTTCCCCGCTGATTGTGTTGAACTGCCTTGTGTTTTAGTTGGACAGGATGCAGGTTAGTTATTAATACTCTGGCTGCATGAGTGCTTTGTCAGTGGATCCCTGAGATGATACACTGAGCTAACAAAACTCTGGCAAAAATTAAGAGGCTTTCCTCTGCAAACCTTATTGTTGGTACCAGGTTTCTGTGCTCAATAAACAGGAAAAAATTAGAAACCTGAGCCTGCCCATCCACCAATTTATCACTGGTAGGCCAAGTGTTTTTCACAATGGTGACTTCATCTGAAAATCTAGCACTTGAAAGCCACACTTTCCATCCTTCTGGTTTGGTTTGGGGTTTGTTTGTTTGTTTGTTTGCCAAGAATAAGTTCTCATATGAATGTTCACCATTTGCAAGCAACACAACAGCAGTGATAGCCTCTGACCAAAAGACTAGACAAGCTTGAAGTAACAGGCGCCGGGGGTGTCCTCACTGCTGCTGCTCTTGAAGGAGCAACCGATTAAGAGTGAGGTGTTTCCTGCTTTCTCAGTAGGCTTTGTGCTTGTATTTGTACAGGAAGAGCATCTTGACTGTAGGTACAACCTACAGACATTTCTTGGCAAGACAGATAATATGGCTGATTACTTATGTCTGTTTTCCAATTGTGTTGATGGAACTAGGTGGCTGAAAAGGAAGATTTCAGATTTGGAATTTGCCTGCCAGGGCTCTTCAGCTTGAGTCATATTTGGTTATCTTGATTAGGCATGCTGGTGTTTTGTTTTGTTTTTCTGTGGTATTCATTAGCAATAGGATTTTCTATAAGCAATGCTTAAAGAGCATTATGTGTCAGAACATCAAACTTTGAGAAGAAATTAGGGACCCATTATTAGTTTATCTACTTCAGTATGAACCCTGAAAAATTCAGTGTGAATAAAAAGGAAAAAATACTTGATATGCCAGTGTAGCATTCAGTTCTCAGGTTTGCAAAATAATGAAATGCTTTCTGGGTAGATTGAAAGTAAATTAAATATTATTTACCATAAAGTTAGAGATAGAAACGTGGCAGACTTCAAGATTATCTGGTAGGTGTCTTGAAAGATGTAAATGGGATAGTGGTTAATTTTGACTGTACTTGTGTCTGAATCTTACTTACAGAATAGATTATACACAACTTAACTGGATGCTACTAGTATTTATTTCAGAATTTGATCAGAGAGCAACTTCCTTTGAGTCAGCTTTTAGTCCATATAATTTTCTTTTCCTTGCAACACATCTGAATAAAGTATATTAATAGTCTTCTTGTTCCACTCCTAATCTGTTGTTCAGAAAGAGGATGAGAAACCCACATATTACCAGCAATGCAGAGTTTCAGAGTAATCCTTAGGGACCTGATTGTTAATAAGGTAAGTAGATTTGACCTGTAATAAAACATTGTGCTGTCCTGTGTGATATATTGGAATCACTGTAACATTAAAAAGAGCAGTAAGCAGCCTTTTCAATCTACTCAAGCCAAGAGAATTCTGATAAATGAATGCAGCAATACTTTAACAGTTTCTGTGTGAAAAATCTGTAAGCCAAAGTATTTCAAAATTTTGATTCTCGCTATTAAAAAACATTGGGAATGAGATTATCTCAGGGTCAGAGTGAGTGGCTTCCAGAGCAAGATGCATTACCAAAGATGCAATATAATAAACAGATTTTGCTACCTGAAATGGGCAAGGTATATATAGGCAAAATAGGGAACATCTGAAACATAATAGGCCGTGTAAGTTCTACTGAATACAGTTTATAGCTACATAGACAAAGAATAACTCCATAGCTGCATCATACAATCCGATCCACCCTAATCCTTCTTTAAGAACCAGTGCCAAATATTTATTTCCAAGCAAATACAGTAGATTTGCTTGGGGCTGCAGTCCAGTCCCAACTGAATTCTATCTGATGAAGACTTTCATGAGAATTGGAAGCTTACATCACCTTTAGAAATTTTACTTTCCTTTTTTTAAATTAATATTCCATGGGTCAAACCATGGACTGCTGTTCAGTCCATATCAGTAACAAGAAATTGGGGCTCAGATTTCCTAATTGTAAAACCAGGCCAAGAATAAGAAAACTGGCATGGAGACAACAGTAGCTTTCATCTGGGAGAACAAACAAGGTGGTGCAACATTAATAACTGGGCCTTGCCTGTCTTTTAATAGCTGTTAACATCAGTGAAGGCGCGTGAATAAAGGTGTTGAAAAGAAGTGGAGTTTCAAGGGGGGAGCTTTTTTCTTTTTCTCATATGCACCCCCACGCTTTTTTTTCCCACCAGGCAAGGCAGCATCTGCTGTATGTTGCATAACGATCTCTCGGTTAGTCTTTTCAATGCAACCTTATTTGCATCAAGGAAGAAAGGCGAGTGTTTTTCGGCTCTCCTCGCAAGCCCTCCCCCACTCTGCCTCCGAGCCCTGATTTGCAGACTCCTCTGGCGGGAGAGCTCTCCCTAATTACAAGATCTTTTCCAACAGGGGGCGTGTAAACCCAGCAGCAGTTTGACTTCAATTCTGCCTTGGCGACATTTAATAGATTCTGGCAGCGTTTTCACTTACAGTCCTTCGTTAGGAGAGGGAATCGGGAATAATTACCCAGCAATAAAATATCTCTCGTGCACAGAACCTCGTGGCGCAAGTCTTCGCTAAGAGGCTATTACTCTTGTCAATATTTTTTAGAGAAATATATTTGATTGTGGTTCCCTCCCCCTCCTTCCAGCCCTTATACACCTAACAATTAGAAGAACCGGTGCGCACACGCGCGCACGGGCACTCCTGCTGATTTGCTCCGATTTCTGTGGAATGTGTTTACTCTCCATTTGCATCGAAGCGAATGATAAATTTCATGTCCAGTTAAAAGGGGCTTTATAGAATGGGGATAAGGAGGGAATTCTTTTAAATTGTCCTAAGTATTAAATGTCTCACTTCCAGAAAAACTGCGCCGATTGGGTGATTTGATTGAAGCACTGTGGTCTTTTGCTCTAAGCTGGGATAATTGGAATAAGAACATTTCGGAACCTCTTTTGCCATGGTGTTATTTCTTATATTAGGCCCACAAATTATTGGTAGTTGTGGGATTCAGGGTACTAGGAAAAGTGCTTTCACTACTTTCAACCTTAACCTCAATCTTCCCAGTGACTGGACAGCCTGTCCCCAACAAAAAACATCACCTGCAACCCCACTCCCCAATTGAAGAATTCTTCCTGACTTAATGTGTGTATTTCATTTCATGAAGGAGAGCCAGGGAGGCATGTTAATCTGGAAGGGTCAGAGCACTTGTTTGTTTTAAATGGCTGCCCTGGTAGAATGGAAGAACCCCTCCCCCCCCCTGTTCTCAAGAAAGGGCTTTTTGCATATTCCTATCTAATAATTCATTAATTAAGAAATGTGATTAAATAAAATGTGATGTGTTTAATTTTTGTTATATGAATGTAGCCAATTGCTTGTTATGTGATGAATCCAGTTAAGAAAGTGGTGTTTTAGTATATGTTATTGACCCAAGCTTAGTCTTACATCCTTGAGGTAGAATTATTGTAACTTCCCAGTTGGCTTGAAATCTGGCATTGGTTGTCTATATGATTAATGCCTATCTACAAGTCTGCAACAAAAATCTGAAGCACCTTTCTGCCCCACCTCATAATCGGTGATCCATTCCAATGTTTCTGGCACCAGTATCTCTGCTGCCTGTTTTTCTATCCTCTGCTAGAATAGTGCTTGTTCTCCTGAGGTCCAATGCAAACTACATCAGTTCAGATTACTCACCAGGATGCAGCTAGCTGCCTGATGAATGTAAGAAGAGAAGCATAGTCCAGCACCTACTGCATGTATCAGATAGGACACATTCAGCATGTGGACAAATATAAATGTATGCATTCATCACATTTGTAGGAACTGGGGGGAGTGGCCCAGGAAACCTGGGCAGCAAAAGAACTGCCTTCCACTAAAGTATCTGGGCCAATTTGGGATCAGCTACCATAGTAGTTGCTTCCCAATTTCCTCTGGTCATTCCTGCTCTTGACTAGGATTACCTCACCCTCCTTACATTGACATGTTTGTAGTAGCTCCAGGCCACTGGCAGACCTTGTTCTGTCAGCAGCAGCAGCAGCCTCTGCCTCTCAGTGGGTTCCCTCAGCCTCCGCCTCTCAGTGAGCTCCCTGCAAATGCCGAAGGCTGACATTCTTCCTCTCCCCTTCCCGCCCGGCCATGAAGTCGATCGATCAAACAAATTATATTCAATAAAAGCTAGCAGGAAGCTGAATCCAGGCAGCGCAGCAGCTGCCTACAGATTTTGGAAAGGCTGGCAGATGATTAAATAAGAGGAAAGGAGGCTTCCCACGCAAACTGATTTGTTCTGACTTCCAAAGAAAGTGGCAGCAATGGAAGTGGCCTCTAAGACTAGCTCTCTGGCTAGAATCAGCCTGCATGCTTTCTTGAGCTAAATGGGATGAGCTGCACTGGATGCCAAGTTGTCAGTGGTCCCACATGACCATAACACACCAGCACTGGGAGCACATTTATTTGGGGAAAATATTCGTTCTGGACTTGAAGAAGTTGAAAGTTAGGAAATTGGAAAGTATTGCTGAGGTAAGGAACTTCCAGACTGATCTTCCCTCTATCTAGTGCTTTGTCTTTGTCCATAAAATGCAGATATTAGCCAGCTAGAATCAAGAATAAAAAATGCAGAAATGAAAGGTGGACATCCTGCGGTCCACAATGATTGGTGGTCTGCATAAATCATCTTAATTAGTCATGCTGTTTAAGAAGCTACTAGAAGCTAGAATTCAGCAAGTTCTGGAGGGCACACTTTACCCATCCCTGTTTTGAATAAGGCTTCATCAGCTGTTATCTCCAGAAATCTTAGCCAAAACTCTGGTTATCTGCATTTGCCATTCTGGCTGGAGGATTATGGAAGTTGAAACTTATTACATCTGGAAGTCATAAATATATATTACAAAGTTTGAAAGAATAAAATTACAAAGCTTGGACTCTAAGTAGAGGGTGGGGGGAGAAACATCATTTTTCTAACCTGAATATTAATAACTGTCTAGAAAATGTTTAAATATTAGCCTAGTTTTACCAGCAACATTTTGCTCAACATCTTACCTGCAGATTAGATTAAATCCAACTCCTCAATGAGTTAAATAAGATTTGTATAACTCACACTAAAGTTTATATGTATGTTCAGAACTGTGGCTTTAATCAATAACCATCACAGAAGAGTGGTTTCCCTTAAACATTTGTGCCGATTTGTTGTAATGAGGTATACACACACACACACACACACAAAGACTTTTTGAAACAAACTTAAAAGATTAAATACCTTATATCTCAGGTACAGATATATTTCTCAGTGCAGATAAGATACCTTTATCTTTAACACTCCTGCCCCATAGCTATGATGCTTAAATATCTGCTATTAGGAAATGTCTTTATTCAAAGGTATGTTGATGGTGAGATCTGAGGATTCTAATATACCTGAGTGATACCGATTGGGGTATATCCTTACTAGGTATCTATAAACAAAAAAACAACAACATGGCTACTTCCTGGGCTATGGTGGTAGAACTATCCTTTCTTGAACTATACATTCCTTATTTATGTTTTATACCTAATAATCCTCCCTCCTCCTATTTTCCTCACATCAGCTTTGTGAGGTGGGTTAAACTGTGAGAGAATGACTTGTCCAAAGTCACCTAGCCAGCTTTCATGCCTAAGGCAGGATTAGAATTCTCAGTCTCCTGGTTTCCAGCCTGGTGGCTTAACCACTAGACCAAACTGGCTTTCATGCTAAAGTACAAGAATCCCAGTTGATCAGATGTGAACTTCATATGGTAATGAATAATGTAATCTGCTTCTTCCCTTTCAGCCTAGTGCATAAGGAATGCATTGGAAATGCAAAACACAGAAGCATGTATTGAAAGATTCACACAACCGGGGAGGCTGCATATGAAATGTTCTTGCTTGCCTAAAGAGGAATAGAGAATGTGATCGATATATTGCAGTTGAATGTTTAGCACTGAAGCCAGCCTCTGAAAGGATAATTAATAGGAGGGCCCATAGTGACAAAGACTTTACCTTGGGGACACAACAGAATACAGGCTCATGAAATTGACTAGCTCTGTCTGGAAAAAGACAGGCAGATTCCCTCTTTTATTTTTCTTAAAGGGCTGTGAAGCTGATTAAACCAATTCTGGAGAAATGTGCTGGATAGCTCATCACATCTTCTTTTGAAGGATTTCAAATAATGCAGTAAGATCTCTCAGATAGCTTCCAGGATATAAGGCCTTGCTGTTAACACTTTTCAATTTGAAGTGGAAGCTGTCAATTACCTGCTGAGCTGTGAGTCAGTCCTCCACCCCACCCCACTCCACCCAGACTGGAAAGAGAGCTGTTGACCTCCCAAGCCTGGCCGAGCCTCTTTCATTTCCTCCTTCTTTCTTATGACATATTGCCTCCCCTGCCCTAAGAGCCACCCTTGCCTCCCCCACACCAAGAGGGTATGCTTGCATAGGATTAATCAGATCCTTTATCTTGTGAATTATCACTATATATATTTGAACCATTGGTCATCTTTTGCTAGGAATGAGGCTGTCTTCCTCCCACCTTCAATCTGGCTTCTTTCCCTGTCTTCTAAAACCAGAGTGAGAGGACATTCTTTAAAGAAAAACAGATAAATCTCAACATCCCTCAGTCTGAAATGTTGGTGTGTTAGTTCAGCTACAAATATTTAAGCCTGAAATGCAGAAATACAAATTTTAGGTTTGCCAACTGCTTGATTTTTTTTCTTTGTAAACAACCGACCTATGCCATTTAAATATGTCATTTATTCTCCAGAGTCAAAGCAGCTCTAGGATGAATGGAGAAATACCACCAAGCTCATTTTCTTGCAAATTAAGTCTGAATATTCCAAAATAAAGCCATTTATCTGTAATTTACCTGGAAATAAAATCTATTAATTTCCTTGGGAATGAACTTTCTGAAACATCACAATCAATACAATAATTTTAAAGCAGACTCTTCTTGTGGGTGTTGGATCAAGCTCATTGTTATTTGTTCAGAGAAAAAGATTACATGACAGTCGGTATAATATTTTGGAGAGCCATGTATTTAGTTATGCCTATCTGCCTTCTACATCTAGCAACAGATTTGCAAAGGCCCTCCTGTTTGTTCCTTCGTTCCAGATGAAATTTTACTGCCAACTTCTCTCCAGCAAGTCGCCTGCTAACTCCGGACCCGTTCCGCGGGAAATGCGGAGATGATGCGTTTCCTCTTTCGACCCCCCGCCACCCGCTGCTGCTGCTGCTGTTGCTGGATGCTTGCCTTCGGACCCTTTCGGCAATGTTCTGGAGATCTAACCGGATCTGTACACTCCGCGATTCTTCACCCATCGCTTCGCCCGCCTCCCCATCGACCATCCCGATGCTTCTCTGACGGCGAACGCCACGTAGGCTGTGCAGCCTATAAATCATTTCCATTATGTTCAGCTGACAGCGCGAGGCGATTAATTTTAATAGCTGTATATTTGCCTGGCTCGCCTAATGCCCGGTAATGAGATGAGAAGTCATCCAACCCCAGATGGCTCCCTCTTTCGAGGGAGACGGGAGAGGAAATGGCAAGCTGGCCGGTCTGTCGTGGGCACTGACTCTTCTTAGCAGAAGCAATTGCAGCGTCGGGCCTTGCAGCGTCTTGGGCCTTTGAATCCCACCCCCGCGCCTTTCTTTCTCAGTGTCCGGCCCATTTCCTGCCCTCGGCGTGTGAGGTCTCGGCGGCCGGCAAATCCGGCTCCTTCCTTTGAGACCTTGGAAGAAATAAAGGGTGGATGGCTACGAGGTCTCATTTTCCTTCTGGGAGCGATGTAACTTTTGCGCTGCGGTCTGTACACCAGCCTAAGCCTTGTCGTTAGGGGCGGGAGGGGATCGTGGATCCCAGTCCGTCCGATTAACCTAAATATCCCGACCTCCAGGATAAGAGGCGAGAGATTTCGCCTCCTCGAGCGCGTGGCGGGAAGGCTGCAAAGAGCGGGCGCTTCTGCAGGAGCTGCTGCTGCCCTTGTTTCGGAGCGTTCAAAGGGCGCGCGCGAGGGTGCACGCGCTTTGTGCGGGGGCTGGGAATAAACAGGCCACGGCCGTTCCTCGGGCGGCTGAGGGGGAGGGGCATACTCGCCGGCTCTCTCGCTCCTACGATTGACAAAAGCCGACCTGAAGAGGGAAGCTCGCTGGATCAGCACGGCGGGAAGGAGGGCAATGGGGGAGGGACGGGCAGGGGCGCCCTGGAGGGCGACTTCTAGCTCCACGGTGTGTGGGGAGGGGGGCGGACTTCATGACCTCCAGCCCCGAGCAGGCTGTTCCTCCCTTTGCCTCCGGAGCAGGAGGGCTGGGTCTGAGGCGGCAGCGAGAGAGCACCTGTGTCTTTCTCTCTTCCCGCCTCCTTCCTCCTCCAACCCCCCCCCCCCACTACACAATACTAATTACAGCAGGTAATTGCGTTTCTCTGGAAGATCACTTGAAGTCCTAGGCTGTGCGTGTTTCCCTTTTATCCTTTATCAGTTGGCGCTTTCGGGTTCTCCCTCCCCCGGCTCTGGGCTGTGTTTTAAATATACATGGAGGTGGAGGTGGAGGGGTCTCCCTATAAGGCTACGGTCGACGCAGAAGGGCTATAACCTCTTTTTTTTCTCTGCCAACGTTGAGGTAGACGCGGAGGGAAAACGCAATAAATAAATCTCCGACCAGCGGATTCTGCCTTAATTCTCAGCAGCAGAAAACGAGAAGGAGAGAAGAAATAGAAAGGCGGGGGGGGCAAGCAGAGTTTGAGAAGAAGCGGGTGTCTTTTTATTGCTAGAAAATAAAAACAAATACAGTACAGACCGTGTCCCCTACTCTGAAAGGTTGGCTCAGAGAGCCTGCCAGGAGTCCCAGATGAGCGCAAGTCCTTTCCGGGTTGTTTCTTAAAGCACGGGACGGCAGAGGAGAGAAATGCGAGGAGATGGGTGTGTGCTCTAGACCTTTTGGGCCTCAGAGATCACCAAACTCATAATTTCAAATCCCGCGGACCACTAATATGAATTTTGACTGACGGTGGTGGGATTGTCGGTCCCATATTCCAGAGCTGCAGTAGACACAGGAGAGGTCCTTTGGCCATCCCGGAGCAGCTGCTCCTCCACCCGGGTGCACCGGCCTGCCATGGACTGGTGAAGCTGCTCCAGGATGGCCAAAGGGCCTCTCCTGTGACTACTGCAGCTCTGGAATATGGGATCGACTTTCCCATCAGCAAGCCACCCGGGACGGATTTCTCTCCCTCTCCCCATTGATCTTACCTTCCAGTTCCAGCTCGCATGGCTGTGCTCAAGGTAAGGTCTGCGCTCAGCCGCTGAAGGGTGGGGGCCAGCGAGTGGGTGGGCCATGTGGGCGGCACAGCCTTGTGTTCCTATGCAGCCTGCATTAATTGCTTTGGGGGAAGTGCTTTGGAAGGGGACATTTCTCTGCGGACCATCAGTGGTCCCTGGCCCACCCGTTGGTTACCATTGCTCTAGAGCAATGGTTGCCAACCAGTGAGCCGGGGACAACTGGTGGTCCATCAGAAAATTTTGGTGGTCCTCAGAGAAATGCCCCCCCAAAGCACTCCCCCCAAAGTAATTAAACCAGGCTGTGAGGGAACACAAGCCTACACCACCCACATGGGCTGCCCACCCAATGGCCCCCACCCTTCAGCCAAGCACAATCCTTACCTCGAGTAGAGCCACATGAGCTGGAATTGGAAGGTAAGACCAATGGCAGGGAGGGAAATCCACCCCAAGGTGGATAGCTGACATTGGTGGGAAATTTGGTCCCATATTCCAGAGCTGCAGTAGGCACAAGCCTGGCCCTTTGGTCATCCCAGACCAGCTCCTCCAGTCCATGGCAGGCCGGTGCACCAGGGTGGAGAAGCAGCTGCTCTGGGATAACCAAAGGGCTAGTCCTGTGACTATTGCAGCTGTAGAATATGGGACCGACTTTCCCACCAACGTCAGCAAGCCACCGCCAGTCAAAATTCATATTAATGGTCCGCGGGATTTAAAATTATGAGTTTGGTGGTCCCTGAGGTCCAAAAGGTTGGCGACCCCTGTTCTAGAGCCTGACATCTGCAAGTATTAGAAGCTGTCCTGGAACAGCTTCCCGTGAAGCGGGAAGGGAAGGTGCAGTGAATGGGCCTCTCTCTTTCCAGGCTTTTGTGTGAAGTTGGAGAAATGTGTCCCCAATAGTGTCAAGAAGGTGAAGAAAAGTTTAAAGCACCAAGCTGGTTTTCCATTAAATCTTCCCCAGGATCTTTCAAGCTTTCTTATATGTAAGATCTCCTCTGTTGCCTGAGGCACTGTGAGCAAAGGTGTCCAGGCTTCTGAAATCCAGTTACTATTAAAAGTGGAATGGAAAACAAGCTCAGCCACATGGAGGTTCTCAGCCATCCAGGTCATGGTTGTCCTATGACCTGGATGACTTTTTAAAAAGGCAATGTATTTTCTGAATTTCCTTTAAAATGTTTCACTTCTCATCAAGAAGCTTCTTCAGTTCTCAGTCACAGGCTTTTGAAACCTGAACATGTAGAAACATTTTAAATGGCATTTCTCCACACAAATCTGGACAAGCTACCTGCTTGTTATAGAAAGCAGCAAAAGAATCAAAACTAAATTAACACATCTAAAATACAATTGTTTTGGCAGATCTCTTTCAAACTAAAATACTTAGTGTATGAAATCTGAAGGCTTCAGGATGTTCTTGAGATCAGTGTAATATCAACCCTACTTGTACATCAGCCTTGTACCTTGAAAAATACAAGTGTCTATCTGATCAAAATATTTAAACTTATCCAGCCTCACAAAACTCCCAGGTCATCTGAAACACCCCCATGTCACTACAATCTATCAGATTCTATCATAAGCAGAATACTTTCAATACATTACATTGAGTAATCAGAGAGGCTTTGTTTTGAATAAACACCTAATTTTTTAAAATGTTCATTCATTTTAACCAGGGGTGAGTTTCTACCGGTTCTGTCCACCTCTGTAGAACCGGTAGCTCTGAAGAGCAGCAGACATAGAATCGGTTCTATGTCTGCTGATGTTTTTGCCCACCTGCCCACCCGGGCTCTTACCTGACCTTTATTTCCTGATTTTTTTCAACTTCAGCTGCTGTGCAAGGCACAGCTGCAGTTAAAAAGCAGGAAAAAAGGGCTTTTTGAAAGGCTGCTTCTCTGCACACAGCATGCTGATGACGATTTACAGGCATGCATGCCGGCAGCCTGCAGGGAAGCACATCATAAATCACCGAACTGGTAGTTAACCCTGTCGGATCCCACCCCTGATTTTAACTGAAGAATTAAGCCTGTGTTTAATTTTATCTGAAATTAAGGAAAATTAATATTTCACTAACATTACTAACATTATCTAATATTATTAACATTATCTGTAGCTGAATCTGAAAACTTCTAGGTTCAAGTGATAGGATAGTTTTATAAACCATTGGTCTTTCATTTCCACTTTGGTTCTTAGGTATGGCTATCAGATTTAGACAGAAAAAATCAGGCATATGAAATCTTTGCTGCCATTTCATGGTCATGTGGATTTCTGCAGCCTAGACCTGATAGTCCTTCTTAAGAAAGTGTTTCCAATTCTTTGCTACTTCCTATCTGAGATTTCAATTCCCACTCATAGTTTTTCTCAGCAATAGACAACATGGCAAGAGTCTGTGAGTGGTAGTCCACACATCTGGAAATTGCCCAAATTGAGAAACACAGCCTTAGGAAAAGGTGAAGATAAATGTCAAGTTCAACATCAGATCAGTCACTGATCTATCAGGTTTTCTTGGAAAAAATATGTAATTTGCTATTTTTTTCTTTGATGTATTATGTGTGACTTATTCTATAGGTAGGACAAACTCCTATAGCTCTGGAGTTTCCTGGTGAAATCTTATCCAAGTAGAAAGCAAGCCTAACCTTGTTTAGCTTTAGAGCCCAGAAAGTCCAGCTCATTGCTGTCACACTCTGAGGCAGTTTCAAAACTCAAATACATGAAGGAAAGTGGAATAGTATGAATGAATGAATGTACAAGTGTGCTGGAGAGTACAAAATGACAGTGTGGGGTAAAAATGACTGTCCCCCCCACATCTAAAGATCTAGCCCTATCATGGTTAGAATTAATCTTCCTTAGAACAGATCTATCCTCCTTACAGCCCAAGAATATAAGCAAGTCAGTGGAGCTGTTTCCATATTTTAGGGTCCTCATTTGCACATTTCTATTTCATCTCAAATATACATGTATGCATGTTCGACAGTACAAACTTATACACTTGCCTTTACTTTCAATTAAACATGCACAAGACAGCCGTAATAAAATTTCTACCACCCTCTTTTATTTCCTAAATCCACAAGAGTGCTTCCTTTTAATTTTCAGCTGTTTCAAAGTTTAGGGGAATGGGGAAAGACCTCATTCATCTCATTCTGCCACTGACTGGTTCAACAATTTCAATAATTTCAAAACAACTTAAATGATGAGATTGACAATAGAGCTGACAATTAAATCATGAGTTTCATCTGGGGCAGAAAGGGTCAATTTGGGTCTGATGAGATTAAGCAGAGATGAACTGGGGTTGACCTTGTTCTTATCTACAAGACTGGGAGTAAAAGAGTACGGTTCCTTTTTCGGTTTTTATATTTATTTTCCTCACATCAAAGTTATTAATTCATAAATTAATTCAGCAAAATCAATTTGTGTTTCATTGCCTGGGATTATTTTCAAACCAAGTAAAGAAGGGATTTTATACCAATATACTCTTACTTCGTTACTTCTCATTAAAAATGATTTAACTCAAGATCACCCAGACATATTGAACTACTTTTAAATATGTCTTCATTCATAAAAATACTTCCCATTACAAATGAGTAAATCTGCACCTTGCTATCTTTGATATTCAAATGTTACCATTACCATTCAGATCAGTTTAGTGACTATAGTGGTGAATGTTGATCAACCCCTCGGCACAGGCCCCAGGTTAGTGGAATTGCTTTTGGTCCACTTTTTGTACTAGCTTACAAAAGACTCTGCAAGTTGCTGCCTGTTTTCCTCTTCTGAAGATTCAATCACATAGGAGGTATGATGTACCTTAGTTTTGTGTTTATATCAGAAATAGACCATTTTCTTGCCTATTCTGTTGTCCTTTGATGGTAATTATTGTATATTATTACTAGTCTTACTATTATATGACGGATAGATGATGGATAGATATTGTGCACTTTATGCTTTTTTAGCTGAAGCTAAATAATTAGTAATAGAAGCAAACCTGGGCAAGAATATAAACAAATGGGATTCCAAACCAATGGAAGGAAACCACGTGTGTTCCAGAATCTTTGCTACTAAATGAACATCACTTCCTTGGTTAAAGTGCTGGTATAACACCTAAGCTTCATTCTGATCATAATTCTTAAAGGAAAATATTGAGAATTGAATTTCCTTTCAGTAGGAAACCAACATGAACTAAAGGAACCCCAAAAGCAAAATTTGCAATTCTGCTATACATTTCTAGTTTTGGAAAGTTAGTGCAGTACTGAAAAAGTACTACTAGATTGCATTCTCCTTCAGAGTTACTTCTACTGTTCACTTATTCAATGCAGTATCAATTATGAGTCAATCTCTCTATCTTCTACTGATAATGAGGAATAGAAATAATTCCAAACAAATTATTAGACTATAAAGATAATTTTATATATGCATGTAATTCTAGCTTAACAAGATCAAAAAATGCCTATGAAGAATGAGAGATCATATCAAGACCTCTGAAGACATTTCATGTACAGATTTGGTGACATATAATTTGGCTTGTGAAAGGCACCCCAGTCTCCCTACACTTAGGTATTTCTCCAATACTCGCATAAATGTTTCAGTGATTTTGGCTTTTGCTTTTAATAGCATGGAATCTTACTGCCTTAGGAAAGGCTTCATATAAGGATATCAGTCTTTTGGCTTTTCTTTGGGACAGTAGGGATTACATATTCCAAGAATGCATTTAGCTCCTTCTACCAGCAGGTCAGAGGCTAGAGTGGTCTACTCTTGAGGAAAGAAGTAGTTGGTCTCACCTTCTTAACTCCTCATCCATTTGGTCTGTATTTTGCTTTTAAGATTGTTGCCTCTGCCTCAATGTCTTATTTCCTGCCATAGTACATTAGTCTTAGAAAGTCTTCTTACATTGATGGTACACCAATAAAAAGCAATATGAGATTCCTTAAAAGAAGGATCGAAGTTGAGGTGATAGGCCAGTTTACTTCCATTTTCTCAAATAAAACTGGGAAGAGGAGAGGTTTACAAAGAAAAAGGAAGCTATTGCTTAGAGTAGACCCATAATCTGGGTGTGGGGGGGAGTAAGCAAATAAACAAAAAGGTGCTTTTTACAACAACTTCACTGAAGCAGTTTTTCAGGGAAAAATCAGCATGGACATGGAAATTGTGCTGAATCTATATCTATATCTATATCTATGTGAAAAACCACTCATGCATCATCACAAAATCCCCAGAACGTAAAGCCTATAAACTTGAAATTTGGCACATATGTTCCTCTTGGCTTCTAGGTGCTCACTAAGAAAGGATTTTTCATATATTATTATTAACGCTAAGGAGTTCTACTCCCCTTTCCCACCTGAAAACAAATCTGTTCCAAATGCAAAACACAAACAGATGAGTTTCAGTTTCACAGCAGCAACCAGCTTTAGTACAGAACAGCTGAGCTAAGCCACACCCAGGCTCTTTGCTGTCTCCTTGCTTACACAGCAAATACTGTTTCAGTTTCCAAACAGCCCTCAACTGTCTCACACACTGACAGGATGCTAGCCAGATGAATCCAGGTGGATGCTGGTAGGCAGAGCCAGAATTTTTTTTCTCCTTATTTTCCTCTCCAAAAACTGAGCCTGATCACATAGTTTCATAGCAAAGGACGGGTGGGTATGTAGCTAGTAAATCATAAACCCCAAAGTGGTAATTAGGAAAGTGCATGAGCAAGGCCAGGGAGCATTTTCCAGGAGATGACACCTGAGATTGCCTAAGCAAAAAAGGAAGGGGTGTAGGCTGAAATGAAGCAAAGCAGAGTCAGCACTACTCGCACCGCCATCCATCCACTCAGTTTGTCATGGGTCAGAGAACAGACTGCCTTGAAAAAAACCAGAAACTTCTTCATAGAGATCCCAAGAAGAGATGAGCTCTTACCATAATATATAGGCTGCAAGGGGTGGGGGTGGGAGATGACTTTCTAAGAGGTGGCTCCTTCTGGAAAGCTACCCTTTCACACAAATAAGCCTTTTGTGTCATTCGGACAGTCTTCTGACACCTTTCTTTTACTTGGACCTCCGCTCGTTCCCTGGAAACTTTCCCTTTCCCTACCCTCCACGTCCAGATTGTGAACCTGCCGCTGCCTGCTCAGAGTGTCAGCCACAGCGCTCCATCAAAGAGCTGGCCCTGTGCCTACGAGGGAGGGAGCCTGAGAAACACGTTCTGCCGGGCTAAAGGCAGCAGAAAACCGAGGGAGGCTGTGCAAGAGCGAGGATCCGAAGAAACAACCCGCTCGCTTTGCTCCAACCGGGCCTTTACAGCACCGAGTCGCGTCTAATAGGCAGCGGCAGAAGAGACGGCCTCGCCCCCAGGGGAAGAACTGGTGGCCCTGCGCGGGCCTGACGCTCTTGTACAGGAGACCTTCCTCTTCTTCCCTCTCCAGGCCAGCTCAGCCCGGCCCAGCGCGCTGCGGTTCCGCTCCTGCGCCCGCAGCCCGCCTCTAGTTACCCTGAGGCAGCCGAGCGCGAGGTGGAAGTAGCGGGGGCCCTACTCGGCTCTGCATTTTAGCGCACTCGAGCGTTGCTGGAGAGGGAGCGTCTGCCCGGGAGAATAACCCAGGCTTCACGCAGCCCTTATTCGCCGAGCAGGCAGCTCTTGGCCAGATGCCAGAAGCTGCCTCCCCGCCGCGCCCTGAAGTGAAGTGAAACTCCTGAGAATTTAGACCCGGATGTGGCAGGCGCGATCCAGTCCAGTCTGCCTTTTCTGAAGGGAGCAGTCCACGCACTATTCTTACTCCTCGTCCAACAGCATTAAACTATAAGTGCTCGAGGGAGCAACTTGGTGACATTTCCGGTTTGAGGGTTTTGCCACCTGTGTGTGCGTGCGGGGGAGGGGGATTATGGAGGAAGTCCTCCCAGGGCCCGGCCTATTCCTCTTTTACGCCAAAGAAAACCAATCCCGCGGAGTTCAGCGAGGAGTTCAGCGAGACTTCTGCTTCAGTCGAAGCTCGATCTACAATTTGGAAAGACGAATGCATGCATGCCGAAGTGCAGTTACGAGGGAATAATTCTCAGCACTCAAAAAGGAACTTGGTTAGGCATCTTCAGTGGAATGGAATTAAAACCGGTCTAATTTGTGAATAGAGATGATTAGCAATTAGGATTGACTTCCCCTATATCCAGGGGTTCAGGCTCCAACATGGGCAGATCCTGTACGTTTGCCAGTTTGCTCAGTAGGTGGGCCGGTCGTGGGCCTGACATTGTACTTATGGAGGCAGCAGACAAGACCACAAGAACACGGTTGACTCTCGCTGTGCGTCCCAGGCTTGGCTGGGACCCAGAACCGTAGCTAGCTGGGCAGCTCGGGATACCAGACAAAGCAGCCAGCTGAGGGGTACTGCTGCAGCTTTCCTACTGGTGCGTGCTTTGCGGTTGCTGCTGCTTTCCGCCCCTCCCTTTGTTCCCCAGCAATGCAGAAGCGCCTCCGCTCCGAGCCCCTCGCTTCGCAGGGGATGATGGATCGTGCCTGGCGGAGGTGATTTTGTGTTGATCGCACATTATCGCTGGCAGGTTGGACTGGTTGTTGATGGACTGCTTCCCACAGCAACGCCTGCCCGCACCTAAAGAGAGCCCTAAACAGAAGAATATAGAAAAAGCTGCTCTCGCTTTTTTCCTGTTGTAGGTCTTCCTCTTGAATCGAGTGAAAATTAGCACGTCTAGGGCAGAGGAGGACCCTCCGTTCAGTCCCCTATTCAAGAGAAAATTGCCTTTGGGTCTGCCAAGGGCCGGGATCTGCGGAAGTCCCCGTATGTGTAGCTTTCTGTTTTCACCGTTGCCAGTCTTGGGAGCCCGAGCTCAAAAAGAGAACTCCGATACCATCGATTCCAATGTGACTCCAACGTCTTCCTAGGAGAAAAGTCTTTGACATTCGCCCCTGTTCGGTCCACTTGCCCCCTCCGCCCACGCCCCAATGCTGGATTTCTTCAGACGGCATCAAGAAACTCGGGGTCCTTCGCTAGGATCATCTGCTGCTGGCGCTGTGGAAATTCCCACTACCATATCATTCTCCCAGATCCCTTTTTTACCGTCCTCGCTGGTGTCACTGCAAATGAGCAGGATTAGGGATTGGCAGCCTGGCACCTCTGCTGCCTGCTAGACGGAAAACCCAGTCTTGCCAATGGCACGTTTCTAGTCAGGCTGGAAAATAAACAGTCCAAACATATCCAAGACAATGTGTATTGTGATCGAAGGCTCCCTGGCAGGGATCCCTCTCTCGCCAGATGCTCCCAACACATTGGAAAGAAGATTAGCCACTGCGTTCATGTATCAGGTTAAGCCACCGTGCACTGGTTTGCATGAATGTGGTTCAGAAACGGACCAGTTTCTGTGGAATGAAAAACAAGGCTTATGACTCTTTCCCGAGAAACAATTGGGTTTTGATCAAGAACCCGAAGTTGAACAAATTATGGCTCAGCACATGATGTGAATTTAAATCAGGGCCCTTTCTTTCTTCCCGTATAAACAAATAACACCATGGCCTTCTTTCACTTTAGTCACAGAACGCTGGCCCTCCCTTATTTTTAGCCTGTGCTTTAGAATAAATAATATCTGATCCCACCTTCTTAAAAATAGATTTTTCCTACTCAATCTGAGGACTGGTACATTTTCTTCTCCTTTATCCCATCCTTTCTGGGTAGACCTACTAGATTTGTCTTATAGAGACCTGGATATTGGCAAAGAGAAAGATAAATTTCCGTTTCTTTGTGGCCACCCAGTAGTCGTGGTCCTGACTTATACATCTTAGACCTGGAAACTTTATTGATGTGACTGGACATACTTCATGAAGCAATGGTTGAATCTAAGAAATGTGTCTATGTTGTAAAAGAGACAGGAATTCATCAGCAAATCACCCCCTTAAAATATCTCCCCACCCACACAGACAGACAATAAGAGCAGAACAGTTTACTAACTAAAAATCTCAATGGATCACAACAATCTATCCCATGCAAGCAAGAAGTTAAGCAGGAATCTCTAGGGCCAAGTTATGAGGAAGATCGCTGCTTCCTCAGTCTATGAAGGCAGCACGGATTCAAACGTTAGCTACTCTTCTTACTACTGTGCCGATTCAAATATAAGTTTCCCGAGATGCCCAGGCTGTAAGAATTGGTTCGCCATACTATGAAAACAGAGAGGTTCAAATATTTTCTAAGTTCCACTTAGGTACCACTCCCCAAGACCCATCACCACCATCAGATTTCAGCATCCCCTGTTTGTGGTGAAGCTGTTGGTGGTGTATGTATGGAAATCGCGTGGAATGTGCGAAAGAGCAGCACACGCTCCAAAGATGAATGTTTCGATTATCAACCCTCAAGGGTCCCTTTTCAAAATCATACTTGGAGGCACCAACGCCTTGTTTGGCAATCAATCCTGCTGCGGACATCCCTGGGACTTAGGCTTGTAACACGGAGAGAAGTTCTTGGACTTCAGCACGAGTGCGATCGACCCCACAGGACTGCGCAGGCGCCGGCAGTTGCCCTGAGCCTCTGTTCTCCGAAAACCCCTTTGGAATGAATGGCGGTGGCGGGAGCGGTGCTGGGTGTACTGGACCCTCTTGGAGCAGGTTAGTAGATGCAGAGGAGGCCTAAGTCTGCAAGAAGCAGGAGGATCGAAGCAGGGAAGGTTAACCCCTGGGCTACCTAGCATCGCCAATCTGTCAGCTCGCTCAGCCACGAGCTTTCTCCCCTCAGTGTAGACCGTCCTCTTGCGCTGCTGATGTCAAACCTGGGGGCTGTTGAATTGGGAGGGGGGACTTTCCACCATCCCTCTTGGCTAGGAGAGGGTGCCGGACAAGCATGGTAGGCAGTTTCCCAGCTCTCTGGGGTTAACTCCTCCCTGCAGGTTCAATTCGCTAAGGATTATTTTCTGTTTAGAAATCGGAGAAGCGAGGACTGTTGACAGGGAAGGTTTTCCTCTGGAGAGCTCAACAGCTGTTCTTGGGCAGGCAGCGCCTTGAAATCTATTTAAAGGGAGAGAAAGGGGAGGAGAACAAAGCGGAGATGGAAGAAGCTGGGAAGACAAGCCGGAGTTCGGAGGGGGATGGGGAAGAGAAGGTGGAGAGCAGCTACGAAGCGCCGCTTAGCTGTGAGCCCCGAGCTCTCACATCTGTACATACAATCGTTGGCAAGAATAATCCTGGTGACTCGCCTTCTTTACCGCACCTTCTCATTCCAAGGAAGAGAAGGCGGTGGTGATGGTAATGAAAGGCTTTCTGCTTCACAACCATGTCCTCTCTGTTTAATAGTAAAAAAAGAAAAGGGGAAATCACAAACCGAGTAAAATGGGTCGGTTTGCCCTCTACCCTCCTTCACAGGTAAAGTGAAATCCAAAATCTTAAATTGAAGCAATCTGCCCTGGCTTGGTAACTGGTTGCTTTTGATTATGGCTTTGATTATAGAATAACATTTTCCAAAGGAATGAATTAGGGCGTGTTTTGTAACACATACTACGAGGATTGAACTGGGATCAGTCTGATGGACGAAAACATATACCAGCTTAACTGTAATCAAAGCCCTGTGGATTGAGAAAGGGGACAATTTTTTTTTTTACTAGAAGTGCATAAGGCTGTGCTATTTCGGATAGAACCCAAACTTCCTCATCCATTCCAAGGCAAAATATTTGAATGTGGTTTTTGTGGGAAACCCTGCTATTGAGCCCCAAGCCTTGAGATAATCAGCATAAATCTATTATTTCGATCCAACTGGCCTATGAATCTTTTCCAACAGAATGCACAGAAGTGTCCACATTTATCACAAATTTATACTTAATTTACCCTTTAATCTTAAAATAAACATAGGCAGGGAAGGGAAATGGTTCTGAAATTGGTGTCACGCAATATAAATAGTGCAGTCTTGGGTAGGATTGCAACCTTATCAGTGAAGTCCCTTTTCTACACCCAGACAAAATCTTCTGAGGTGTCAATAGATAGCAAGATAATTCTTCAAAGCAGTCAAACCTGATCATGCAGGCCTTTTTGTATGTCTCCTGGTATTAAGGGTTGAGTTTCTTCATTCCTAGTGGATTGGTGAAGACCTTCGACTACTCTCTAGAATGGGCATCAGTGTCCCACGCGACTGGTCTCAACTTACCCCATCTGGGTTACAGGATGGATTACTGGATCCTATTGTGCATGCTCCACCAGCCCTTGGCCTCCCAAAGAACAGTTCATGCACATGGTCTGCATTTGCTGAGGTAACAGCCTGTTTCCTTTAGCTGCAGGCAGGAAGGCAGTGAGAGGGAGGGAGCAAAGAGGCTCCGGATCTGTGCACACATAGCCGCTTTCAACACAAGCGAAAGCCCAGCAGATCTCGGTTTCTGTCTCTCCTCTGGGCTGCTCTCTGGTAACCTGCTCTGTCAGCGCAGCATGCAGATGTCCCAGCACGTTCCAAAGACCCTGCTGCGAACTAATCGGAGCTTCCTTTCAAGCTACCCTTTGTGCGTTGGCCCCTTGGAAGGAATGGTGGAGGGAGGAAGAGGGAGCCTCAGTGTCTGCCTCCCCACTGCATTGAGGGACTGTGAGACCTGCTCTGGGAGAGGAAAGGAGAGCCAAAGCTTGCGTTTATCAGCCAAAATAGAGGTTTTCAGGTGAGCACAGGGAGAGCAAGAAGAATTGTTCCTATCAGCTGGACCTAGAGCCGCAGCTAATCTTAAAATATCTCCCTCCCCCACATAAAAGATTAGCGGCAACTTTGCTTTCAACTAACAGTGATTAGAAGCTGCAGTTCAGAATGTCTTTGTACCCAGGAAAATTTCCCAGTCACCCATTTCCAAGCCAGTGCTATATCAACAGTAGAATGGGTTACCAGGATTGATAATACCAGGTCTGGTACCATATTATACAGAATATTATACAGAATGGAAGTTATATGGAATAATTTGAAGGCAGCAGCCTTGGGCTAATTGTTTCTGAACTAAGGTCCATGGAAAGCCATGAGATATGATTCCTCTTAGCTAGCAGATCTGCACTGAGTGGATGAAAGAAAACATCACCTGCTTGTTCCCCTGTATTACACATTTAATGGCATGCCCCCACCCCGTAAGACATTTAATTTCCAATATAGTGGCACTTTTTCTTTAAAAAGAAATTGACTTCAAATTGATGTTGCTCCTTTTTTTCAAAATGAACTGTTTTGTAAGAAACTTTATATTAAACCAATATAATATTAAACAGAACTTTTCATTTCACTAATGACCATTCATCAAGACTTAGATTAAGAGCTGAGCAATGATTATGGGCCAGTCCAGAATAGAATCATGCCTTCTTTTTCCTGCTTCAGAGGCCTGCTTCCTGCATATAGGAAAATGCCAGCATAAACAATCTCTGCAACTAGTTTTGAATTTAGAATATTTTTTTCCAGCAGAGAAGCTGCCAACCAGGAGCTCTCATTCCTTTCCCTTGAAGTGCCTGGTTGTTTGCATGAACTCAGCTTTACAAGAGAAGAATGGCATGGGTGGTGGTGGTGTAAGATTGCTGCTTTAAGCACAATCATTTTACTGCAAAGATTTTTCTATCAGCCAGGGCCCAAATATCCTTATGCAGCACCCACTGAAGATCCATGAAAGTAGCAGGTTGTTTCTGAAACAGAAGTCATAATCACAGCTGAAAATTTGGAAGGTATACCCAATTGGGTGTCACATTGTTGTCATCACTACTATGATATATTTCCCAAAAATGAAGCTGCCATTTGCCTGTTTGTGCTTGGTACAAATTGACAAAGACATTTTGATGGAAAGAACAATGATAACAGCAACAGTGATGCTGCAGCAAAACTATGTTGCATTTCATGTAATCACAGATTTTATTTAGTGTCCTCTTAAAAATCCCCCCAGCAGTCCTGTAATATTAGATGAGGCATAGTCCTCTGCAGATGTTAAATGCCACCTCTCCGCTATATAATTCCTTGAAGGAGAATGGATGCAGGATCTCAAAAACCTCACTCCTCCAGCAGGACCAGTCCAGTGATTGCATTGACTATAGCAGCCTGTTTGTTTGTATCTCTTTGAAACCAGAGGCCTTCCTCAAAAGTTCTGCACTTTGCCTGCTCACGTTGTCTTCTCTTGGCCTTGTCCTGCCATGCTGATTGCACTTTTCTTTTCTGTCCACTGATTAGCCAGGGGACCCCAACACCCCCTCCCATCTCGCCTTCTCTGCTCTCTTAAGAAACCCCCTTTGCACCAGTTCTGCTCTGCTCTCCTATGAAACCCTCTTTTCTCTACTCCGGCTCTTTAAAAGAGAAGGCTTGTTGTATTCTCCTATACAGAAGCCCAAAGTTTCCCCTCACAAACAATGCTTACATTCAGCCTATACAACTCTCTTCTGTGGGATTCTGGCAAAGAGAAGTACCATTCTTTATAGTTTGTGACAAAGAAATTGCAGCCCAACCGGACTAAGGGAGGCTTGCAAATTGGGCTTTTGCAGAATCAGAGGCTGAGATCTGCAAGCCACTGTCTTAAATACAATAGGCTGGGGCGGGGGCAGCTCTTGAAATCACTTAAGTTGGCCTATCTGATGGGAATGCCTCTAACAGCATAAACTACACAACCCCACCTCCTAAGAGGAAATGCACCCATCTGGAGTGGTTCGATCATGCAGTCCTTGAAATACATGGGTCTTTTTCTAAGATTTTGACTGTGATGGGAATATCTTGGTTCAAATCACCTTATTGTATAGTAAAATGCAAGGATTCTGTAGTTAATCAGACCAGTAGGAAGGGGTCTAAAGTTGCCAGTGGATCATTAAAGATTTAATGTGTCCTAGTTTGTTGTTGATTTTCTTCAGATATCTGGGGCTTATTTCTACACTATTTACTTACCTTACTTTTTGGGGAAGAGAAGGGCAGATTAGCTTTTGGATGGATATTTTTTTTCTCAAATGATGAAATTATTTATCATTTCATCTAACTGAACCTGCATCCTTTGTACATACCTTGTTTCCCTGAAAATACAACCTACCCTGAAAGTAAGTCCTAGCTTGATTTTTACACGGGTGCCCAATATAAGACCTACCCCCCAAATAAGCCCTAATTAAGATCCAGCCCACTCCAGAGTGCACAGGTAAAAATTAAGCTGGGGGGTGATGGGAGGGTGGAGCTGCCCTACTGCTTACCTTTGGACAGTTGTAGCCAGGCCTCACATACCCCGACACCTGCCTTGCTGGCCCATTTCTTCTGCAGCATGCAAGAGTGGCAAGGCTTTCCTGAAGGCCTCTGGAGCTGATAACAAAGCTCCAGATCGATCTGGAGCTATGTTATTGGCTGCAGAGGCCCTCAGGAAAGCCTTGTCAGCTCCAGAAGAAGTTGTTCCTGAAGGCCTCTGACAGCAAAAAGGATGCCAGGGTGACACGTGCAACTGACATTAGTCAATGGATGACATCCCCTGAGAATAAGACCTGGTGCCTTTTTTGGTGGCAAAAAAAATACAACACAGAGTCTTATTTTCGGGGAAACATGGTATTAACCAGTTTAAGTTAATGGAAAACCCAAGTATATAGAATATATTTGTGAAGTTTGACCATCACAATAGAGCTGATTTTATTAATTCTGGTGATAAGGATATTAAGAATATTGCTAACTAAACAAGATCAGATCAGATCTTTTTGATCAATTTTATTCACAATTCAAGTTTAACTATGAAATAGCACAAGTGCAAGGAGACACAATGGCTTATGTCTCTTATATGGTTGAGCACAAACAATAGTTATGCAGTTGTACAGTTCAAGGTTCATTGAAACATATTTCATTGGGCCAAATTCTTCTCTGTGTTTCTTGAAATTGTACTTTCTCCCAAGTCTTCCTGTATCCCATTCATCATCTGATTGTGTGTTATTTTTCAAAACTACCCCTTATAGCAACTGACTTATGAGTTTAGGTCTTTCCACCAAGAACCCATGGATTGCACTAATCTTCTTTTGGGGTCACCTGGGGCAACTGTGGCTGGTCCTGAGTGCCTCCTGTTATGCTGAGGGCTCAGGGCAAGCGAGCTCAGAGGCCAAAGGCCAAAGGTTTTGGCCTTTGACTGGATGTATTGAGGCAGATATTGGAGGATTTAACACTTGGGTCACTGAGTTGCAGTATAGCAGCTGCCACAAGGTGGTAAGAAGGAGCTTGGAAATGTCTCTAGTTAGTTCATTAGGAAAAGCCCACCCTCCCCTCTCCCCCCTCACCCCACTTATAGTGGGCATATTGGAAAGAGAATGCACTTAATGAACTGGTTGCATGGAACTGTTCCCCCCTCCTTCCCTCCCTGGCATTTTGGATTTCATGCTAAGCACCATAAATGTATTTTTTTAATTTATATTTGAATAATTGGTTATTTGTCCTCAGTCCCAAACTCCCAAACACCAAAGTTATCTGATCAAATGCTGAAGTTGCTGTACTTATGCTTTATCAGTTTTTAGGGATCCACAGGGTCCGCAAATCAATTTCTACTTGTTACTATATGCAAGGCAAAACAAGGCAAAGATGTCAATTTTACAGAGATATCACAAGAAGTCCAAGAGGTGTATGTGCCTCTATATGAAATTTATTCCAGATATGAGCAGAGCACAAGGAATTGATATAAGTATCTCATGAGAAGTTTTCCTTACGAAGTATTGGCTGATGAGGCTGGGGGTGGGGTGGGGTCTATACCAGGTGTCTGCAACCTTAGACACTTAAAGAGTCATTTGGACCCATTTCCCATAGAAAAGAAAACACTGGGAGCCAATAATTTAACAACAGGTGTGACTGGGCGAGTGTGGCCAACTCGTCCTCACTCACTTCCACCCAGTCACCTCCTCTCTGGAATATGGAGTGAGTCTCCATCTCCCGCCATCACCCTTACCTTCTCAGGACAGGCAAGGAGTGATGGGGAGCGGATGGGCAGGGCCAGCCAATGGTGAGATCAGCCAACAGGGAGCCACAGCAGAGGGCCAAAAGAGCCACATGTGGCTCCAAAACTGCAGTTGCAGACCCCTGGTCTATACTTTAGTTCTCCTGCTTAGGTAAAATGCGAATACACAGGAAGTGGGGTTGGGCACCAAATGGCAATAGAAGGTTGATATGTCCAGATAAAATGTGCCTTTTGTCATGTAAAGGTTACTTTGTATTGCACTCCTCCTAAAGCGAACCAGGTCATTTAGCCCCCAGGTCATTTAGCCGGAATCTCCCTTAGCCAGTCAGGAAGTTTTTCTCAGCAGACTCTATTTGGCCTCAGCATTCAGCTGAGGGAGGCTGAAACACTTTTTCCTTTCTCTCCCCTGCCTCACAGTTCCTCTTTCTGCTCCTCCTACAGCAACTGGTCTTGGGGCATTATTTCCATCTTTTCAGAAGACCCCAGTTCTTTCTCTGGCAACCCCTTTTCTTCCCACCCAGAGAGAGAGACCATGAACCGAGATTGTAGAGAAGCAAAAAAGCAAGACCTAAGGAGGATCCTCTGCTCTTGACTTTTAATTTCTCCCCCATTCTGAAGGCATTGCCACACAAATCATAACTATCTTACCTTCTTGCCCAAAGGTGCTCAAGCTTGAATTTAAATAGCTGTAAAATGGCAGCAACCTCCACTGGACTGTTGTATCAACTGGATTCTGGCATAATATCTTTGGGTAAGCCATAGGACTATTAAAGAATAACAATGAATGAGGGGCACCATGTGTTCTAGGAATCACTGTGGGAGAGACCTCTAGGAAATGTTAGAGGGCGTGGATGTCCATAAGGTTGTCCCTCTCGGGAATAAGACTGCTTTCTTTCTTTCTTTCTTTCTTTCTTTCTTTCTTTCTTTCTTTCTTTCTTTCTTTCTTTCTCTCTCTCTCTCCCCCCCGCCCCCCCCTCTCTCTCGCATGATGACACGCATGGACCGCATGCTTGCTGGCTGTAAATATGCAAAGCATCGCTGTAAAAGCCGAGAATGTAAATAGTTGCCTACGCAATTGAAATGTTAATATAAAGGCAGAGCGCCGTGCGTTTGACAGCCTTTGGTAACTGAACTAAGAAAATGCAGCACGACATTTGGAGAGCGAATGGATTCTGAATGGAAAAGTTGATTGCCTGGGTATCGCAGTCAAGCCTCTGATTTAAACCAGCGGCTGTGTGGTTGGAGCTAACGGTTCTCAATCGATTTTAAAGCTTTCTCCTTGAGGGAGATGGGCGGTCTGGAAACATGAAATAGAAATAAATAAGTATAATATTTGAAATAGAGTTTACTGTATCCTCGGAATTCAGAAAGGAGTTGTGCAAGAAGGCATGGAGAGGATGGCCAGGCGTGGTTTAGGTCAGGTCTTCGCGAATGGAAGTTCGGAGCGACTACAGAATTCATCTTCTGCTTCCCGGCTGCCTGTTTTCCCGGGACACATCGCGCCTGCGCATAAATCCCCCGAGGAACGCCTGCTCAGGAAGCGTGTCCTGAGCTTTCCCTGCCGCCCTGAGCAGCCTCTCTGGCATCTCGTTCAAGCAAGGCATAATGCTACATTAATATGAAACGGCTTGCTACACAAAAAGGCGTTGCTAATTAGGAAATTGATGGGAATGGGGTAGAGGGCTGCGCTTTGTATGAGCTGCCTGTCGGGAAGATGGAACAGACGATTCCCCTTGTTCTGGGGGTTCCCAGCTTTACAAGTATTAAAGCCTTTTAAAAAAAAAGAATCTGGGCGTGCATAGGAAGACCCAAGGCCGCTCTAACAGCTGCTATGCTCTGCAGTTTGCCAGCTATGCCTCTTTTGAGCCCCCCTACTTGGATCTGAGCAGGTATCACTCCAGCAAAACTCTAAAGCCCCTAATTCTTGCTGAGCTGGAAGAACATAGTCTGGATTTTTCATATTGCCAAGGAGGGTCTTACATTGTTGAATACCTCACCCTTGCCATTAAGACAAAATATTCACTGGAGATGGAAATCTCATGTGCCACAGAAACCCCTTGTTTTGGATAGTTTTTGATGTACAGTAACCAGATCTCTGTGTGTCTCTGTCCTTCTCTTATTCTCTACTGATGTGTGTGTGTATGTGTCTCCAGTCTTATAACATTCCCTCCCCCAAAGTTCTGTAGTCTAAAGTTCTCTCTTAGTTGAGGGAGGGAATTTAGCAGATTCTTTGGTCATTTTGAAGAAATTTGGACATCCCATTTGCTTAACATGTTGCATGACAGATTCTGTTGTGTTTTCTTTCTGCTGCTTTCATCTGACCTTCTTCCTTGACCTCAGCTTGCAAAATAAATAGAAGAAATTTCATATTTGTAGAATAATTTACTGCATAGTTCTCACATCTATAGGGATAGTATGCTTGCATTTGATTGATTGTATGTCATTGATTTCTGCAACTATAAATTGGCTTGAGTGAGACCACATTCGTGTCTGTGGATTGGTTTAAATCACTGCAATAATAATCAAATCTTAGAATAATGCAATAATATGTTAAAATACAAAATACAAATACATTCAGAGTTGAATAGAACTACACTTTGAAACCTCTCAGGGTTCAGGTTCAGCTAGTATATATATTTCATAACTTTTAATATGTCAATGTGTACAGGCAGTCCTTGACTTACATTTACCGATCATTAAAACTTACGGCTGGAAAAAATAACTTAGGACCATTTTTCACACTTACCTTTGCAGCATCCCCATGATTGTGTGATAAAAATTCAGTTGCTTGGCAACTGGTTCATCTTTGTGACCATTGGTGGGTCCTAAAGAGGTCATGTGATCATCCTTTGCAACCTTCTGACAAGCAAAGTCAATGGGGAAGCCAGATTCACTTAATAACCCTGTTACTAACTCATCAACTGCAGTGATTCACTTAACAAATATGGCAAGAAAGTTCATAAAATGGGGAAAAATTCACTTAACAAATGTCTCACTTAACAGAAATTTAGGGCTCAATTGTGATCCTAAGTCAAGGACTATGGGTATTAAATATATATCACATTGGTCCTATAGAGCTTTTTCCAAAGAAGGTGGCAGAGGACTGTAGGCTTAGTTTTTCATTATATCCATCAGGACAAATTTTGGTTAAAGTTTTCAGAAGGAAGACATGATAACAGTGGAACATAGTTAATTACATTGTTTAGAAAATGTTCAGTTTTAGCTGATCTACAAAACCTGTTCAATAAAATGTCAAATGTTGGGTACTTAATTATTAAGGGTTCCTTATACCAATGTTTTTCACTTGCTGCCTTGTTTAGCAACTGTTTGAAGTTACAACAGTGTAAAAAAAACCCACCTAGCTTTGTGACCAATTCTCACATTTATGACCATTACAAAGTTCTATGGTTACATAATCACCATTTGTCTGATTCACAACTGACTTGCATTTGTGACAAACAGAATTAACAAAGCAGGTAGATTAAATCATGGTCATGTGAGGTTTTGCTTAATAACCAAAGGGCAAGTGAGATTGCAAGCCCATTGTGATTACATAATTTTCCATTTGGTGACTATGGTCTTAGTGATGGGCTTGCTATTTGTTAAGCAAGGACTATCTGTATTATGAAATTAGTACTTGTAAGTACTTAAATTGCTATGAGAATTCTAGACAATTTTGCCTGTAAAATGTTTTATAATGTGCATTATTATTGTTTTGGTATTATTTAATTTCCATCTGGGGTCCATCTAGAGAACTTTGGGGAAAGGTGACATAACCCATGTAGAAAAATATATTTGTATATGCAAAAATATGTGCATTGCTTTATAAGGAAAGCTATTTTTCATGCTACACCTTGAAATATTTATCTTCAGGATTTTGTTTTAACAATGTATTTACCCATTAAAGCATAAACTGGGGGTGTCAAACTCAAGGCCTGTGAGGTGCTTAGATCTGGCCAGCCTGCAGTGCTTCTGTTAGCAAAAACAGAACTTGGGAGCCCTTTCTTGCTGGCAGAGCTTTAGGGCCACCACAGGTGGCCCCCAATATGAGTGACCTTGAGTTGGCCACACCCATCCCATCCCACCCCCCACCCCACAAACACAACCCTGATGCTGCCCTCAGTGAAATCTAGTTTGACACCCCTGGACTAAATAATTGCTTCTGCATGGCTTCAAAATTATTATTAGATTTTTAAGATTAGTAGACTAGTTGCCCAGAAAATTCCTAGAAACCTGAATGGGCTCAGTCATTTCTGTAGAGGTATCAAGAAACTGAATGGATCTAATTCCTGACTTATTACCATTTTGACCTGAATTTGAGCCAGACAATCATTTGACAAACTAGTTTTCCTTCACAGCTGTTTTGGTTCAAGTTCTCATCCACCTCTTCAGGTCCTCCTTATTCATCCCATAGCTCTTGCTTAATATTTTCCTGCCTTCCAAGAATCCTTTCCTTTGTCCTGTCTACCATCATGCTCAGCTAGATTGAATAGTCCCTAACATATAGGCTGCGAGGTATCCCTTCCTTGGATTGATTATCCAGATCAGATGGCCATAGTGAAGACTTTGGGCTGCCAAAAACACCATTATGAAATCAGCTAATAGATTCTGTAAATGTCCTCTTATTTTTGAGAGCTTGTGCTTACACAGTACATTTGCAATCATTTTTCTAAGACTCATTTTGAATGTTGAGGAACGTTTGAAGAAAATTCACATGAAGTTGAGTTGGGTGCAGCAACTCCTCCTTGCCCACATCTGAGTTTGTTCAGCCTTGGGTATTAAAGCTGCCAAATAGCAATGGGTCTCTAATTTCAACAGCAGAATTAGATGGTATTAAGCTGGGGAAGAGGAAAAGATCCACTCCTCGGATATAGCTAGAAACAAGAAGATAATGAAGTGGACCATTTAAAGAGTCCAGGCTTCAGTAAGGTGGTACCTTTGGCAGGCAGATCATAATCTACAATGTGGCATCTTAGTTTTCTTCCCAGACAACACCTCAGCAGGTGGCAGCATCTGGCTGAAGTCTTAAGTTCAAATGCTAAGCAGGGTCCAACTTGCTTTAAAACTTGGGCGGGATTCCTCCAGAAAATAACAGGGCTGAAGTCAAAAAAGATCTCTAAATTAGGAGAAGACAGCAGCAAGTAACAAAGAAACTCTACCGATCTTTCACGAAGAAGTCAACGACTGAAACTTTGTTAACCCTAAAACATTTTATACAACATAGCTCCTTTAAAAACACACCTGCTGCCTGCTGATCCTAAGCCACCTTTATTTATTTAACCATAGAAGCATTTAATGCGTGTTGACTTAACAGAAACCGCTTTCCAAGTTTGCTTGCTTTGAATCGGGCGCTCTGCTCTGCTGAGAGGAGACTGAGCTCGGCCAGTGCTTTATTCATCCCCGATCCTCCATGTTGGCTGCCCCACTCCCGCCCGAGGGTGGCGACGCTCCTAGGCTGCCTGGCTTTCGCCTCTGCCGCCGGCGCAGCGCCTTTCGTCTTGGCCAATTGGGCCCTGGTGCGAACGCGGCCGGCGGGGTTGAGAGCCACCGCAAAGAGAGCGAGCTACTGCCGCGCTTAGCCTGTTGTCAGTTTCATTCCGCGGCCACCAGCGGAGGCGGTGCGGCAGAGAAACACAAAGAAGGGAGGGGAGGGGAGGGGAGGGAGCAACCGAGCGGTGAGGCAGGCAGCGAACGAGGAAACAACAGTGGATGTGGGGGAGGAGGAAGGAAGGAAGGAAAACCCGGGCGGAGGAAGAGATGTGGGGGGAGGGGGAGCGAGCTGGGAGCTTCTAGCGAAGGGGGAAGGGTTGGATTCCAGCCGGGAGGTTTATCACCTCGTCCTTGGTTGCACCGGCGATCGGCTGAGAAAAGTTGAACATCCCTCACCCGCCTTGCAGCTGCCCAGGTAGCGGAGGATCCGCTTTTAGCGAGCTACAGGCTGGCGATCCTCCGGCACGAAACGACTGGCTGCTTCTGCTGAGAATAGCGCTTAGCCGCTCATGCATCGTGTGTGTCAAATAAAAGCCTGATTGAGGCCCTCAGCGGAGGAATTAGCTCGCCTAGCGCTGTAAATGAACAAGGGGCAGAAAGGCAGAGAAGAAAGTGATGAGACATCCTTGTTTCGCCGTTTATCCACGTACACGCCAGGATTTTTGATTGCTCCGGTGCTGTTGCCTTCTCTGCTTCCCACTCCTCCAGATACATTCCTTTCCACTCTTCGCCCACAAACGGGGGCAGGGGGGAGGGGAAGAGAAAGACAGCTGGGTCACAGGAGCCTCAAACGAGGCTGAACGACAAGCTCCGTCAGAGCGCTCAGTTTAATTAAACCAAACAGCATTTCCGCGGTGCTCTCTCGGAGACGGAACGTTCCGGCCCGGCTCCATGCGCGCACACACACACACACACCCCGTTTTCTATGCCTTGTTCCTTGAGCCCAGGCAATATTTGGATTCTGGTAGTCCTTGTGACATTGCCTTCATCCCAGAGCACGAAAGAGCCGGCCTTAAGTCGTGTTCCCACTTATTCGGACTCCGTCAAAGGCAGCCTGCAAAATCTATTGGGCTTCGGGGGTCCTTCCCCGTTGCTGAGGTGATGCTATCAACTTCAGCTGGCAGAAAATTCTGCCTCCTGACTTCCTTTCAAGGTAATGGGTAACAAAGGCTAACAAATCTCACATTACTTGGAGCTGACCTAGCATGTTGCCAGAAAAAGAGGGAACACCTCCCCCCCTACACCTATATACCTAGTATAGCTAAGGAGGACTTAAGTCTCAGAGCACTTCCCCACTGCTGGGCGAATGTGCTGTCCACTAGGCACGAGGGCAGCTTGGATTCAAGAAAAAGAAAAAAGAAAATTGCTTGGGAACATAAAAGCTTCTCTGGAATACGTGGCCGGGTATCAGATCGTGAGAGGCTCTCGTCAAAACACAGACTCAAGGGTTGTGCTTGTGGGTTCAGAGACCATTTAGCAGCTGATTTGCTAACATGCTTCGCTTCTTACGTGTCAGATAGCAGAAAAGCACTTTGCCGTGCCAGCACTCCGGATGTGAACAGCATCTGGAGCTTGTGCCCTCGCAGCTTAGCTGAAGCTGCTCTTCCCGTTCTCACTGTAAGAATATCAGCTTTCTAAAGCAACTCTCCCGCGATCTGCGTTTTCTTTTAAGAATGAGGACAAATCACCGTGCCAAACTCCAAGTTAACTTATTTGATAAATTGGGGGGTGGGGGAAGACAGAGAGGGAGGATAAAGAGAGAAGGCGAAGCAGGAAATTGCTTTAGGCTGCTGTGTTTCAGATTTCAGCTTTGGCTGACATATCTGGCTGAACGCTACAGTCCTGCAAATGGAAAGTCAGGTGGCACTGAGACAGAAAGGGAGGAGGAAGTGGAGCGCGGGTGTGTAGGCGCTGTACTCTATTGGCAAAAGGGCCAGACCACCGCCAATTCCCGTTTGTCTCCATCTCCCACGAGCACAGTGGCGGTGGCAAGTCCGCCTCGCCGTGCAGCCGTGTCTTACTCTAATAGCGTGGCCATCTTCCACAATCTGCTTGAGGCAGACATTGGAGCTTCCGAAAAGCTGCTGGTCGCTGCCATCCTCCAACTGCATGCGGGCAGAGGCTCCCAGGTCGGTGCTGCGCTCTCTACTGTGCTCAGCAGTTGCTCGGCACCTGGGTCCGATCCCCTCCCCTCCGCTTTCTCTGCTTTCCGCACCGCCTAGAGCAGGATTGCCGCGGTTGCATTTTTAAGTTCAGTGTAGATCTCTGAGACTGGACTGACTTTGTCCACCTCGGTATTTAAAGCTTAACTTGTTGCGAAGCCTTGAAACCCTAAAGACACAAACCCCGATCTTTGCAGTTCTCAGCTTGGAGAAAGTGAGTTCAGCCGCTCCTGTTCTCGAGCGCCTTATAACAGAATCCCACACAGCAAGAAAAGGATACATACCCTTGCTCCTTGCTATTGTGTACAATAAATGCATCTTTTGAAAGGGCTGGCGTTAAACCTATAGACATCGGGGTAAGACAAAGAGTTTGACAGTGCAATCTTGGGCTTGTCGGCAGGAGAGGAAAAAAAGGCAGAGCGAATTTACTTCCAAGCAGGTGGGCGTCAAGCTGCAGTCTTAATCGGAGGGAGGCCGTGGGATGCAGCAGGCCCTACCCGCGATTCGATTGTTGGCAACCTTTGAAATGACCCCAGGCAGCGAAGATACACTGTCCAGGAATACTCACCAATCTCCGGGACTTAAGTGCAGCTGAAATCCGGAGCTCCGTGCAGTGCCAATGAAAATTGCTCGCCTTCTTGAAGGTGCAAGGCTGTAAGCTGTACCTCTCAAAGCTGTTTCCCCGAAGGCCTCCAGTGGACAGCTTTCCTGTTATGACCAGCCTTCCACATTCCCTCAGCTTAGATGGAGCCACATGGGTAAAAAGGGACAGAATCTCGTTACCTAAATGAAACCAGACTGTTAGATGAAAGCAATCTCTTAAATAGGGATTTAAATTGCAACGACCCACCAACTGGGCTGAAATAAGGGTAGTTATTATCACGTTTACCATAGTTAGCTTAACTGTGGAAAATAGCTGGTTCTTCTCCTGGTAATTTTACTGCTACTGGTTGTTCATTTCCAAGCCAGATTTAAACACACATTGTCCCTGGCTCATCATGAGAAATAAGTTTGAAAATTCACCCATTGATTGACTTTTCCCTTCTTCTCAAGGAGCAAGTCTCTTTGACTTCTTTCCTGATACTTAGTTCATCTCCACCCCCACAAGACTGAAAGAAATGCTGATTTCTGCTGCTCAAGGAAGAAGCAAAGCTTGTTTTGCACCCCGCAGCCATTAGACTTAAAGGGTGTTCCCATTTGCATTTAATTTCAATATAAACATGTCCTGCAAACCTCCTTTGCTGTTTCCCCATGACACTATTTTTATGTCTTCAGCCCAATGAGTCAGAGAAGTTTAAGTTATCTTTAGTTGTACAAGTGTCATAGTATTGTTTATTCTGTAAGCAAACAGCAGCCAATGATAGTTGCAATGTGGGTAAAATAACTTATGCTTCACCATTCATTGCATCAAAGATGATGACAAATAGTGGGTGGTATCAAAGTAACACTTCTTGGCCATTCCTGGCTGTGCAAACCTATTCCTTTCTTACCTGTTGCCACTCTACTGTCCTCTTCCCAAACAGCTGGATCCAGTGTCATACAAAATGTAAATTACATTCATTTTCAGAGCTTGAAATCAGCAACAGAGCATGTTCAGCCTAGCAAGCTGAAGTAATGTATTATTAAACAACCCAACTAATTCCACCTTGTAGTGGAGAAAATAAGCCTAGCAAACAAAATGGAGGTTTCACCCTTTTCCTCCCCATCCTTTTGAGGTGACCAGGGCCAAACCTAGTTCATCTCTTTGCTTAATCCAGGGGGTCTTCAAACTTGACAGCTTTAAGACTTATGGACTTCAACTCCCAGAATTCCTCCTCCAGTCATGTTAGCTCAGGAATTCTGGGAGTTGAAGCCCACAAGTTGAATTTGCCAAGTTTGAAGACCCTTGGCCTAATCCCACCAGAAATAGATTGGCCCTACATGGTCCAGACAAATCCACCCCCTCCAAGTCCATCTAACTAAGGAATTGAAGCCATCCCACCAGCTGACAGTGCAGCCCTTAGAACGGAACTGCAACATAAATGTTCCATCTTCCATCAGCTCCTGACCCCAGCATTCTATCTCCTTGAACAGTAGACTTCCCCAGCTCTGCTGCCCTCCTGAAAGGCCATTTTGCCCAACAATAGAACTTATCTCTGGTACACCAGCAGGGACCTGCCTAGTTTCCCCTAACTGACCACCCAATTAAATCCCTAAGATTTTTCCCCTTGTAGCCTTCAACTTCTATAAAAAATATTTTCCATTGTTTGGAGTCTCTCTTTCTTGTCAGATAAGGTACTCAGGGCCCTTGCAATAAAGCTTGATTTAATATTGTGTTCCCTCAATAGAACAATGAGGTCAGTGGTTGCACTCAGTCAATGGTGGGATTCAATTTTTTTTTACTACCGGTTCTGTGGGCATGGCTTGGTGGGCGTGGCAGGGGAAGGATACTGTAAAATCTCCAGTCAGAGGTGGTATTTGCCGGTTCCCCAAGCTACTCAAAATGATCACTACTGGTTCTTCAGAACTGGTCAGAACCTGCTTGAATACCACCTCTGCACTCAGTATAATGAATGGAAAAGGAATGAAACACTGCTGAAAAGTGCTACTTGTGACTCACCTTCCTTAGCTCCAATATGACTTTGTTTTGCTTTCTAAGTTTTATTCAACTCAGGGAATTAAATAATAGTGTGGAAGGAAGGAGGAAGAAGCCAAGAGGTAATAGGTAGAGTCCTATAACCAGACCTGTTCCACTCCTGTTGCAGCGCCCCCAGGATTGGTGGATATAGTTCCTGCTGCTGATGTGCAGAAAAGGAAGTGTAGAAAAACTGATGGAATTAACCGGTTGCTTTACTTACTGCATGGTGCACACCCAACGCAAGACAACAGTTTTCAGTAATGAGTCTGAACAGAGACAGAATAGGGATTAACAATGAGGACAGCAGATGGAATCCTGAGGTTGTTTGTTTGCTTCCCAAGGCTGAGTAGCTAATACTTTAATTCAGCAGACAGGAAAGATCCCAAGAGTGGCAAAAGAGTATAAGCCCAGGCCCCGTTGATGTTTGAGTTTATCATGCTCTGACAACCTATCATCACCCTTGATCACATGACAGATTGTGTGATAATGATCCAATAGCATCCAATTGTCATTAAGTACAGTAATACAGTATTTCCTAAGATGTGGAAAATATATAATGCTTTGTTACCCATTACCCTGAAAATCAGAAAATGTGTTGCAGGTTGACCAGATGTGTATTTTCAGAGGTGGGAAAACATGGGGCATGACTAGTTCTGTCATCATAGGCTAACCACAGCCCTCTCAGTTAGCATTTTGCTCACCATTTCCATTGCTTCCCTCTCACTTTTTTAAAAATAAGTTTTATCCCCAATTGTCAATAATTTAGAGGCAAGCAGATTGCAAGAAGATTACAAGCATCTTACTATGGATGAAGACCAGTTTTATTAGTGCTTTTCCAATTTAACGAGAACCTGAAATGTATTTTTATATGCAACAACTCCATTTTTTCTCATTGCAATGTCAGGAAAATAAGGGGGTGGGGATGTTGAACTAAGCCTGTATTGCTTACACTTTTTGCCAGTTTCTCTGTATTTGTCAGTTTCAATCACTTTCTTCCCTCTACGTGAAGAGAAATGGTTGTCCAGCAGCCAATCCTAATCAAGTATCCTGTCCTATAGGACTGAGCTAATTACAGAGTTATAGAAATACCTGCCTTTCTGTCCTCTTAGGCTATGCCTGCTCTAGGGTTTCCCCATACATTTGTGCATGTAACGTTCGTCTATTTTCATTTGGAGATTCCCAAATTAGGATAGGAGAAAGAATCCATAGACAGCTTTAAGAATCCCTGCAGCATTCTGAAGTGAAACCCATTTCATTCTTCTTTCAGGGTCCTAATTAGACCATTCTTTTCCCTACTGGATTGTGATGTGGTGAAAGGAGTCAGCAGCCAAGCCAGAGGAGGAAACAAATTACCTTGAATCTAATTATTGGTGCAGACTCAAATAGAACAATTTGATTCTGCAGTAACTCAGAACACACACAACAATAGAGACAAGAAAGGTCTCTGGTGGTGGGACAGCAAATAGCTCACATTCTCCCATAGAACTTCCAATAGCAAGGAAAATAAGGAAATTAAGGATGTAATCCTTTCCATGTTTCCATGAAAATATATATTGTCAGATAGGCAGCCCTGCCTGAAAGTAAGTCCTAGTGAACTTGGGGCCATTTCCAAATAGATCTGTTCAAACCTATTGGGAAGCTCTGATCAGAATGGAACCCCTGCATCTTTAATTCTTCTTCCATCTTTTCACTTATATATAGGTTGTGTTGTCCTAGCTGATCTTATTTCTCTCTGTTCCTTTGCTCTTGCTCCTTCTCACTCTGCTTGTTCTATTTCCTCGGCCTCACTTTTTCTTGATGCGTACTTTTTTTCCATTTACTGGTTCCTTTTGTCTGCTTCCTCTGCTATTTCCTGTTCCTAGGTTGCACCAAAGTAATGATCATAGAATTCATATGTTTTGTCTAATGAGTCCAATCTGTATCTTTTTTCATTCCAACTAACTAGTATTCCCACTGGTGTCAACCATGTTGTGTTTGATCAGCTGACCTGTCAGAAATTGGTATTGTCTCAGTAAGTTCCTTTCTCTTCTTGGCACCACAATTTCTTTACCTTTCTATTGCAATGGTTCATCTCTTGCTTTTTTAAGTATTTCAACTCTCATCATCTTCTTAACAAATCTTACATGTACTTCTCTTGGGAGGTTATGTCTTCTTGCATGGCTTGTATGTATTCTAAATACTTCATCGATCTCTGGTTGCATTTAATGCTTAGAAATCTGTATGACTGCCATTATGTCAGGGAGGTCTTCCCTTTTTTCTTCTTCCATATTTTGAAATCTCAAAAAGCAAGTAGCTTTTTCTATTTGCAACAAAATCACATTTTCCTCCAGCTCTTTATTTTCTGTGGCAATCTTTGATTTATTTCCTCTATTTTTTTTCTCTGCTTGCTCTGATTAATAGCAATATTCAAAGCCAATCTTCTTGTTTCAGGACATTCTCACAAACTAGTACAGACTAAAACCCTATACACACTAGTTTGGAATAAGTTCTAGGGATCTTTTTTTCTTTTCTTCTGTTAATCATGTCTGATTCTCAAAGACTGTCTGGACAAGTCCCTACAGTTTACTTGGCAAGATTTTTCAGAAGTGTTTTGCCATTCCTTCCTTCTTAGGGCTGAGAGAAATGACTAGCCCAAGGGCACCCAGATGAATTTATGCGAAAATGAGGATAGAATTCACAGTTTTCTGGTTTCTATTCTGAGCCTCAAATACTATACCAGACTGGTTCTCATAGTGACCACACCGTACTTTAATTCTAAGGATATTATCCAAAATGTGTCAAAGGAAGGTGAAAAATATATCTGATGAGCTAGCGTGTGGATTTGGTTGTGAATGGTACTCAGGTGCTTGTTTGCTTTTGCTTTTTTCTTAATTACTGTTTCATTCCTGGTAGTCTTTTTGTCTGGTCAAAGATTTACCAAGCAGGAGGTTCCTGGAAAAAACATCCTTGCCCCAGGCTTTTCTTGTTGAGGGAACTTGGAGGAGCTAGTTTCTGAGAGGCTTGCAGAAGAAGAGTGGTGGAATGTTTTAATGAAATTATCTTTTTTAGAATCTGGGATCATTGCCTCCTCTAGAAGTGAGGCCAGAAGAATAGCTATTCCAATGAGTGATAATTTTCAGCCCCAGGCTGAATATGTAGAAAAGAATCTTGTCATTTTCCTGATCTGTTACATATCTGAAACCCATGCAAGTTAACCATGCTTTGACTTAAGATGTTTGTTTCCTACAACTCTTAAGACCATTTTTTCACTAATGATTTATAACATCATCCAACCATCACTTGTAATAAGATAACTTTATGGAAGAAATATTTTTTTATTTCTATAATGATGCTATAATTCATTAATGAGGAAATATGATTGATCTGATTTTGGTTTATCCACTGCAGCTTACAAGTCATGGTTTAAGTTTAGCCCTTTGCATAAGCTTTGCTTACAGTTTTGCTTCAGAGCTGCCTGCACATTAGAGCAGATCTGGATTTAGAGATTATCTACTGTAGGATATCACTACTTCTGGATATGTAAAGCATGGATTAAAACTAAGCCATGTATTTAGTTCAATGACCCCCAACGTTTTGGGCATCAGGGACTGGTTCCATGGAAAGAGGTTTTTCCACAAACCAGAAGGGGCATGGTTTTGCATGCTGTCTGCACCCCAAATATGGGGCTTCACTTATTTACAGTTTCTGGCATGCTGTGGACCGGTGCTGGTCCACAGACTGGGGGTTAAGGACCCCTGACTTAGTGGTTTCAGTAAGTTACCAAAACTAAGTTTTAAACAAGCTTTCATTTCAGAACTAAACAATATTTCGAAGGAAATGAGGAACTGGCACATAGTTTTAGCTCAGTGGCACATTTAGCTGAGGACTTTGTTGTTCAATTGCTAAAGTTTTGAAAGGCTAGTTTGGTCAGGTCAACAATTCATTCCAAGAAGGCCAATGTGAGACCTCAGTTCAATTCCCTTTTATCACCATTCTGCAAAATATACCTTATGCTGTAGCCATCTTAAAAGCTTTAGAACTTCATCTTTTAAAAAAACAGGAAGTAACTTATTTGTAAGAATCAAATGCTGCCTCCTGTTTTTTTTGGAGGATTGTTTACTGTGCAGAACTGTATCATCACTAGCACTGATGTTACCTAACTTGGATACTGAATCTTCTGCAAGAAAACAAGCAAGCTCAGAGAGCACCAAAGACCCCTCATTGTCTATTAATCCTTAAAATGCAAATTATCTGTCACTCATTGAATGAAACCTTGACCTAGGTATGGGCAGAACACCCACAGGAGGAAGAGGGGGATTTTGGAGGAAAAGAAACCTTTGTTTTTTGTTCTCTGTGAGTCAAATTTTAGCAACTACTCTCTGCTCAGATGGAACATGTGCCCAGGAACATGTGCCCAGAAGAGCAGAAGCTGCCTGTTTCTTTCAATTGCAGTGGAAGGCCCAAGAGACTAAGTCTTCATCCCCAGGAAGCATGAAAGCCGCTTTGGACAACCATGAGGTGTCTGCCCAGACAGAGAAAATGCAGGCAGTGTTTGGCTGAGTGCTGCTGTGCAGTCACATTTATTGTGCTTTTAGGGGATTGATTTCCCACCCCCTACCTCCTTGCACTGCTGTATCTCAAGCTAGTTTCGTAAACTGCTAATGATTTATTACTTAAGCTAAGTGCTTAATTTGTGAATATGAAACAGATTAAAAGGAGATCGGCATATTTTAGCAGGCAGACCCTGGCAAAGCCAGCAGCTGTTTCAAATTTAGAGGAACATCAGCCTTTTGGAGAATGTGAGCCAAATTCATCAGGAATTGAGATGGGGCACTCTTTCCTGGGATTTGATTCTATGAAAGATCATATTCACCTTCCTCTGCTTGGTTGGCTAGGCCAAAGGTTCCCCCACTCCCCACACATACACATTGAGTTTTCTCCACTGAGTCCATTTAAACCATAGCTTGAACTCATCCTAAGCATGCCTACATGGAAGTAAGTCTCATTAAATTTAGTAGGTTCTGCTCCAGTAACAGGATGTGAAAACCAATTATTTACAGGCATTATGAAACATTGGGGTGGTGCTGTTACAGATTGTTTGGCATTGTAAAACTCCAGTGAGTATATTTATTGCAAGCATTTGGGTACAAAATTTGGGGACAGTAAGCAATTTAGTAGGCATGGACTTCCCTATACTGCTAATGGCTGTATCTGTATTTTTCCATTAGGTAATAACCCAAATTTACCATTAAGTCATCAACCAATTTAAACTAGCTTGCTGGCAGAGCAATAAGATTTCAATAAGAATTCCTTTTGAGATAAAAAAAAAAAGCACAGAACTCTGCATTTTCAGCATGCCACCATCCCACAAAGTCTGAATATGGCTTACATTTTACACATTGATTCTACAAAGGGTTAAAAAATAAGGGATATTATCACTGCATGTGTTAACTATGTGCTTATTAATGGTGAAATTACAAATGAATCTATATTAATCTGTATATATTAGCAGCAACTACTTAATAGTGAGACAGGAATTATATATGGCTTTAAAATACAGATTGTTCCATTTTGGGCTTTAGCTCCAACTCTAGATCATAAGACATAGGAAACATATGTGGAAGAATTATGCTTAAGCTTGCTGATGTGAACCTGGGCCAACAGAAAGGCTACCTAACTGTAAGATCAGGAGGAACTGAAATGATCAAATACAGCAAAATATTCTTGTGCACACACACACACACACACACCCCCCTACAGGACTGACCTTTAAAGAGTTAACTAAATTAGTGCAACTTCCCCCTCCCCTTCCTGGTGCCCTTCCTTTTCCAGGATTAACTCCAAATCAAGCCAGTACAGTCTGGATTGGTGGTCCCAGCAAAAAAAAAACACCACGTGATTCTAAGAGCAACATAAACATCCAGTGGAGAACAAAGACAAACCCTTACAGTCAGTTCTGCAGGCAAAACATAAGGAGTGGGGAATGAGGAAAGTTCTTGCCAAAAATAGCCAGGAGATAATCAAAATAAATGCTTTGATCTTGCCCTGCTCAGGCTGGTGGCCACTTTGTGTGGAATTCCCTGCAGCTCTCTCCCCAGAGGAGGAACCTGCACAATTAAGCATTTTCCTTTGAAAGGAGGCCTAGTAGAGAAGAGAGCTTGGCTTTTGTCACTTCCAGGCAGCACCTTACATCAAAGGGGTGCCGCTGCTCCTTTAAGGCTCCTTGAGCTGAGCACTCCATTGAAACTACAAACTTACCCAACAACTTCCCTCCCCAGGCTTAAATACTTTGATTAAGAGCAATCCTGGCCATACCAAAGTCACTGGAAATCTGGAGAAGACGCACAGAAAAACAACAGAGAGGAATAAATTAGCACTTGGATAGGGTTGTCTCAGGGTTGTCTCTTGTGTTGTCCCTTGAAAAAATATTACTGTGCACATGGTAGCTGGCTATACTTAGTTTATTAACTTGAACATGGTTTATTCAATTTTACCCAATGTTGGAGGAAAGCCATGTTCATCTATGGTGGCAAAAAAAAAAGGAGGACTCATAGCATGTTTTCTTACTAAGATCTCATGATAGCTTATGTCTTTCAATAAAATGTGTTACTTGAAACAAGTGCTACTAGATTCTTTCAGAGTTTACCCAATGTTCTGCATTCTTATAACAGGATTGTTACATAAGCTAGGTTTCAACAACCTGCCAATCCTTTCAAAATCTAAACAAATGTTATGTCAATATATATATATATTGACATAACATTTGTTTAGATTTGTTTAGATTTTGAAAGGATTTCTAATATATATATATTAGATATATAGGTATATATATATATACTTCAGATAGATAGGTATATATATATATATATATATACCTCAGAAAACAAAATATATATATATATATATATATATATATATATATATATATATATATATATATATAATTATATATATATATATATTATATATATATATATATATATATATATATATATATATATATATATATATATATATATATATATATATATATATATAATAACTATACGGCTAACTAACTAACTAACACGCCAACCCCCAACCAATCAGAACACAGCCAAACCCCTACCAATGAGAACACACCCCACCCAATCAGAACACAGCCAACCCCCACCCAATCAAGTCCCACCCCCACTAGCAGTTAAAAGGAAGAAGCAGCTGCAATCTCACATCACTCTGAGAAGCAAGAGCCGAAGACAGAAGCCTGAAGATGATGAATGAGACTTCATCGAAACGTTGCCTAGATACTTGAATCTTACGCGGGAGAAAACCCGAACAACCAAAGATCCACATACAAATACCCAGAAAATATATATATATATATATATATATATATATATATATATATATATATATATATATATATATATATATATGTAGATCTTTGGTTGTTGGGTTTTCTCCCGCGTAAGATTTGAAGTATCTAGGCAACGTTCGATGAAGTCTCATTCATCATCTTCAGGCTTCTGTCTCCAGCTCTGTGCTTCTCAGAGTAATGGAGATTGCAGCTGCTTCCTCCTTAACTGCCAGTGGGGTGGAACTTGATTGGGTGGGGCTTCTGTGTTCTGATTGGTGGGGTGTGTCTCATTGGTAGGGGTTTGCTGTGTTCTGATTGGTTGGGGGGTTAGCCGTGTTCTGATTGGTTGGAGGACCTGCAGCTGCATCACTACCCACTTCAAACCCCTCTGAGCCATACATGAAGCAAACCAACACCCACTATGAAGATGCAGCAGGACCACGAACTAGAAGCCAAACAGCAAGATCACAACTCTCCAGCTCAAATCCCCAGCAACTAAAACTAACCTGAGCACAACCAAGCCCCTCCTGAACAGAACACGCCTCCAACCAATCAGAACACGGCTAACCCCCAACCAATCAGAACACAGCCAAACCCCTACCAATGAGAACACACCCCCACCCAATCAGAACACAGCCAAGCCCCCACCCAATCAAGTTCCACCCCACTGGCAGTTAAAAGGAGGAAGCAGCTGCAATCTCCATTACTCTGAGAAGCACAGAGCCGGAGACAGAAGCCTGAAGATGATGAATGAGACTTCATCGAAACGTTGCCTAGATACTTCAAATCTTACGCGGGAGAAAACCCGAACAACCAAAGATCTACATATAAATACCCATGAGAACCTCAGAAAACAAATATATATATATATATATATATATATATATATATATATATATATATATATATATATATGTTTCAAGTGCTTATATATATATAAAACAGATCCAGTTGTCAAAAAAACAAAACAACCACTCAAAGCCAGGGCTGTGAATTTTCTCTTTAAGTCTAGTGATTGTTCAGTCTATGGTAGACAACCTACAAGTTCTGTGCTACGGTTTCTTCATTCCCAACCTAAACCACTTAACATGCTTGGGGCACCAACCATAATTTACACTAAGCAGATTTGCATTAAAGTGAGCAAGGTATGAAGAAGGCTGACCAGTTTATTGTAGAATAAGTTAAGGTGCAGCAATTGATGATTTTTTCAGTCAACAACAACAACAAATCCATCCATCTGGTTTCCTTAATGTGGATTGGCTTGTGGAGGTGAGTTTTAACAGCTGGAGTAATGGGCTTAGTAATATGGCAGGTTCAGTGTGGGTGGGGGCTTTCCGTTGCTGCTTTACCAGGAAACCCTTACTCCCTGAATTTCCAATGCCTGATTAATTGAAGGGTGGTGGGAGAAGATGATGGACAGGTCCGCTTCAGACAGAAATGTCTTGCATGGGAGACACCAACACAGTTGTGGATGTGTCATGTGTGGTATGTTGGCAAATCATATTAGTGACTGCTTGGTTGAAGCAGGAGAGGTCCATTTCAACCAGTCCATTTGCTCACTCAACTATCCAGCTGCCAACACAGATATTAATATACATGCAAAGGATCTGTGGGGTTCCTTAATGTGAGATTGAAATGGCTGTAATAGAAAACTCCTCTGGGTTCAGTCAGTGCCACCATCAAGTATAACACCTGAGTGCCAAATTTGGGGAGGGGGATATCGGGAAGGGGAGAGAAATCCCTTGCTGGCTTGGTGGAAATGCTGTCTGACTAAAGAGGATCTCTGAAAGAGCTCTGAAGGAGTTCCAAGAGTCCTATTTTCCCACACATGAAGCCTGTCTGCTGCCAGCTAAAAGCAGTCAATATGACTTGGGCAGATCCCATCCTCTGCTGCACCACAGAGGCTTAGCAGCTCCAGATATCATGCAAATAGATTTGTTTAAATTTATATGCTGCCCATCTCATACTACAAAGTAACGGTATAGGCTGGGAGTGCATTATGTGAAGGTGTCCTGAAGGTGTCCTTCAGAAAGATAAAGAGGCAAAATTAGGGAATGTGTGTGTGCTCAGGGCTCTTTTAAAAAGATGCAATATGAGGATGGCACAGTCTTTTGCAAGGAAAAGTACCCTCACAGTGTTTGTATGTACAAGTAGACCAATTTACTTAGTTTTTTGGAAAAAAAGGAGAGGGAGCAGCTTCCTTACATGCTCTCATTATCTCCCATGGGATGTAGTCTGGCTGGACTTTAAGAATCTGGAGAAATTCCTTTCGGCATGGTTCCAGGTGGCAGTTGTAATTAATCCTCCTGCTTCTCTCCTCACCCAATCCTGTGACGTCTCTCCCCTATTTCCTTCAGAGTCGTTTTTTGAAACCTCTCGAGAAGAGGAAAACAGCATAACCCATGCTAATTATATCTCGCTTGCTAAAGTGTTTTCCTTTTACTGAATCACAATTTCTGTCTACTTAATGTAGCAGAGCCCAATTTCTTTGTTAAAATCTTTCTGAGGTCTACTTTTTACAGAAGCTGAGTCTCGGAGGCTAAATGTCTTCCTTCTACTCTACTTAAGAGAAGGAAGATCCCCCTAAAAGCAGATTTAAGGTTATTTGTCAACCAGACTAAACTCTCAAAGTGCCTAGCTACAGCCCAAAGGGAACTCAACCCCTGGACTCGCTTCTCTGCATTGATCTGCGTTTAAATCGTTTGAGATCACAGAGGAAGAAGAGACAGTGCCTCTTAAATAAGCCAGGGTTCTATACATTTGAAGATACAGCAACAAAAGCATTTATCTCTCTCACATTCAGACAGTTCAAGGTGCTCCATAGGCAACTTTAGGAGAGATTCTGAACCCCCACCCCCCTTTCAGCCATGTCACTATACTGGCTATGGTTCTTCAATAAAGACAGCTTCCAATCAAGTTCCACCTCTGGTGTTTACACATTGACAACGAATGAAGGCAAATATGTGTCTTAGGATAACATTGCAAGATCTAATCTGGTCACCAGGACCAGAGGTCCTAGCGTTCGGACTCGTGATGGAGCCCATCCTCGGGGAACTTCACTCCAGCCGAGTCTGTGCTACAGAGATTCTGATAGAAGTTCCCTGAGCATGGGCTTCATTCAGCACGACTCCTAACGTTCAGAAGATTGAACCTCTGGTCCCGGTGACCGATCCAGATTGGATGCTACAACACATTGGCAAGTTCTCTGGCTGACCTTGGACACAAGCTAGATACGTTCAAGTTGTTTCCTTGGCAGCCATCCTGGTTTGTCACAATCTTATTCCAAGCTAGACTGATTCTCTTTCTCTCTCTCCCTCCCTCCATGTTGACCCGCTTTAGCTTTTGCCATAAATCATTCTATGTGGACTGTTAGATATTACCATTTGCCAAATACTTCCAGTTCGAATGTTTAAATATTTGTTTGATTTCCTCCCTGCTAAGGTTTTTCTTTTTGGAAACGCCCCGTAACTCCCTGAAATCCTAGTCTAATTGGAGGCTAGAATGTTGTCCTTGGTCTGGTTAGTCTAGCTGGATTTTGCGGACTGGCGAATTCCTCCTCTTCAAGCCCCGATGAGGACTAGCAACTATGAATAGCCTAAACTCGCTTCCTCCCAGTGCCCCAACAATCAGCGGGAGGAGGATTTTTGCCAGGCTCCGAGACCTTGGGAAAAGGAGTAGCAAGCGGAGAGTGGTAAAGGCCTTGCGTAGTAGAGGGGAAGCGGATTTATAGCCGTGAGCTGCCCAGTATAAATATTGCAACAGCAATATTTATACACAACATAGCCCTTTCTGTACCGATGAACGAAGCGGCCCAGCTTTCCTTGTTTTGGACATTGCTTAACTATGCCGCGAAAAGCCTCGTGTCATCTTCGGCAGTACGGAACAGACCGTGCTGGCGAAGAGACAAATCACTCGCGATGCCCTTGTTGCGCCCAAAATTATTGCTCTTGTGAGCCGCGGACGCGTCTGGTGCCGGCGCGGCATAAATAGCTGGAGTGGGAGAGAGGGAGGATGCGCAGACCAGGTGTGCCATGTCATTGAACAGATTGCAAGCAACGGCTGATCCCTTGTCAGATGTTGCTGCCAATTACCAGGAGAGAGATGACAGAGAACCGAACAGCCTTTGGTTAAAGGAGCCAAGATTAGGAGTGGGGGGCGGGCTGGAATTTGGGGCTAGAGTTGACTATCTAATCGTATTTGGGAATGAACCTATGAAACAAGATGTAAAGAAGGAGAGGCTTGATTAAGCTTAAATTAAAATTAAGGCCGAGTGCATTCTAGAAATAGGATTTCATTTCATTTCCCTCTGAAGTTTGTTTCTGAATGTGTAGCTTCAAAAAGAACAAAACAAGAAACATTGCTCTGCTCAGCACAGTAGGTAATTCACATCTAAATCCTCATCTAGAAATGTAATAAGCCTGAGGATGTAATTCTATCTAGAAATAATTTCTATAGCAATTTATAGGGTTTTACTTCTTGGTAAATATATTTGTTAAAAGTCTATCTGCAACTAAATACATAGGATCTGGTCGCAGGTAGAAATATTCTTGCAATACAAGTTGTCTTAAAATTGTTTAAAACAGAGCATTAAAATTGTTAGACTTAGAAATGTGTCTGAAACAGAAAAACACTCTTTCAGCTGGGTAATAACAGGTATGCAATACAAGGCAGCTTACTGGGAAAGTCACTTGATTTTGTCAAGGCCTCTTAAATAGAACTGGACACTGTAGGAGAATTGTTGTTAGTCTATGCTAGGGGTCTTCAAACTTGACAGTTTTAAGACTTGCGGACTTCAACTCCCAGAATTCCTCCTCCAGTCATGTTAGCTCAGGAATTCTGGGAGTTGAAATCTACAACTCTTAAACTTGCCAAGTTTGAAGATCCTTGGTCTATGATAAAAAATCAGGAGTCTGGTAGCACCTTTTCAGACTAACACATGTTTAAGGCTTTTGAAAGCTTTTGGTAGCCTGAAAAGGTGCTATCAGACTCCTGCTGATCTTAATTTGTTCATTGCATGCTGACCTCTTTAAAGGGAATTTTTTGGTCCTAAGTGTTGGTAAACTCATTCCTAGATTCCCAGGTGTCTAGAGATGCAATGGAGAAAGGGACGAATTGAAAATGGAAATACAAAACAATATTGTAAAAATTGTGTTAAGGTGTATGAGCAAATATACCTTGTGTGCCCCTTGCCATGCACAAATGCATGTTTCGCATTCCTGGTATTTTCTCAACTCAGGTATACATGTTTGGTCATTTTGGCAAGATGCTGAAATTTTATATTTTGTATAGAACAGTATAAAACTTTAAAGCTAAAGTCTGGTAAAGCTAAAGTTTTATACTGAAGCAATATCCAAAACAAAGTTAAATAAAGCTAAAGCACACAATCAAAGATTGTGTTTGTCTTAGAGTTAAATAGATTTTGTGTGTGTGTGTGTGTGTGTGTGTGTGTGTGTGTGTGTGTGTGTGTGAAACTGACATCACTTAATTAGGGCTATCGTGGCTCCACTGCAAACCTTCCAGAGATTGTTAGACAGCAGAAAGAATTAGACCCTTCTGTCTGCCTCTTCAGCCACCTGATGGTCATCCAGATATTTCCAGGCCAGACAGAGAAACTCTTACTTAGAATGACTGAATTACTTTGAGAAACTCTTCCATTTAAACAAATTGCTGGCTGATATGGAAGCTTTATTGACAGCAGGGTATTTATGATATAGAAATATAAAAGTCCAATCAGCACCAAGAACATTTTTTCCTCAAAAATGTACTGGATTAAATATAAAATATTCTTCCCAACTCTGTGGGCCAAACACTGGAGCCCAATCAAATTAGGGGTAGAGTCTAAATGCTCTCAGTCAGGAAAAAAAAAATAGAAATATAAAGCAGTTTGCAATGTAAGGCAATATTTCTCAGCCTTGGCCATGTGATTTACAGAATTTTGGGAGTCTGAGTTCATACATCTTAAAGTGCCCAAGGCTGCAAAATACTAATGTAAGCTATTCCATTTTAAAATTCACTGCTAAGATTTGACAGTGCAGGACATGCCTCCCAACACTGATGGGCTGCAATTCCTAAGTAATGCCCAGTTCTACTAGAACCATTGCCAATACTTTTGTGTAGTGGTGTTTTAACCATTAAGCAGACTAAGCAGATGCTTAGGGCACCAGATCCAAAGGGGGCACCACAAAGTTGAGAATATGGCTTCGTTTTATGGTATGTACAAAGGAGGCACCAAGATTTGCCAGTGCTTAGGGCACCAGTGAGCCTTAATCCGCCACTGCTTTTGTGGTACAAGGATGATGCGTTGCGGATCCCAGTACCGGGATGAATCAGTCAGCTGACGACCTGCACCCAGGCAGACTGTCCGGGCGGGCTCCTCTTGATGGCAAAGATGACAGCGACACAAAGGTTTCTTTTGGTGAGAGGAAGCACAGATAGTACTACGCACTTCTCTTTTATTGTGCAGCAAGCAGGGTGGGGGGGTTAGGTTACACATGAGGAAGTTAGACAGGAATAGGGAATATTGCCATATATGGCTACACCTTATGCTATAGCCAACTCAGGTTTTACACGTTGCTGTTCCAATAGTGTCGCCCTATATGTGTATTGTATGTGTATTGGGTTTTCTGTGTACGTGACTTCCTACTGATGTGTCATGATATTGCAACATCTCCTCTGTTTTTATTATTTTGATACCTCTCTATTCTTTATGCTGCAAGATCTAATCCTCCTCCGAGTCCAAGTCCTGCCGGCATATTAGAATGCGAGGGCCGTCTCCTTTTTCTGGGTATTCATCTTCGTTCTCCTCCGAGTCCGAAGTGAATGCCAATAGAGACCTTTTTTCTGCTGGAGTGTTGATCTCGGACCTTATTCTTACAAGCATGTTTATGTTGGTAATCTCAGTATCAATAATGGCCAGTCGTTTTTTGAGGAATTGCATTATTTTCCCAAATACACAAGGGCCCATGGCACACAGCAATAGGAGCAATATTAATGGTCCGGCAATTGAGGAAAGAAGTGTTGTGAGCCATGGGGAGAAATTAAACATATTATGGTACCAAGTGTTACCTGCTTCCCTTTCCCTTTTGCGTATTTCCAACCGCTCTTTTAGTTTATCTAATGAATCTTGTACTAAGCCGGTATGATCAGCATAGAAACAACATTCATCTTTTAATGCTACACATAGCCCTCCTTCTTTTAAAAACAACAGATCAAGGCCCCTTCTATTCTGCAAAACAACTTCTGATAAGGATGTAAGAGATGTTTTAAGGTGAGAAATGGACTGTTCGAGAAGTTCGAGATCTTTGTCTATATCAGCACGCAAAGTTTGGTATTGATTATTACTAACTGCTAGACCGGCAATTCCCGTAGCAGCACCTGTAGCTCCCAGTCCTAGTAATACAGCAAGGGTAAGGGTGGTGACTACCTCTCTCTTAGGACGAGCAAAATTGGTGTTATCCTGCAGAAAGGTTTGGCCGGAGTGGTAAGTTATTTTTGGGACTATCGAAACGAGAACACAGTAACCATTCTTTTGAGTGATGGTGGGGCCGTGAGCACAAGCGGTGAGGCCAGTGTCACAGGCCCACCATGAATTGTTGTCCGGAACAAAATACAAATTCTGAAAAACAGTAGTGAAATTCCCACCGATACTCCAAAGTGCCCTTGAAGTACCATTGAGCCATAAGTAAGTCTGGTTACAATGATGACTTGTGGTGTTAGGTACATTTCCCAGGCAGTATCCTGTCCCTATAATGTTACCAATGGTTTGAGTACCTTGTGACCAACGACAAGATGAAGGTGATTTTTGGGCAGTGAAATTGGTGGTGCTACCAACGGCCTCATAGTAAGGGGGGCCTGCGTTAAGACACAGCCAACAATCATTGGTAATTGCAGGGTTGTTGGCATTGAGGAGGAGGTAACTAGAGTTTATTAACCGTAACAAAGATTGGGGAACTGTATGGCCTGGACGATATTCTACCAGGGATATGTTTCTATTGGGACCTACTTGGATAGTGGGCCGCTCAATGATGAGTTTTATGGTAAAGGTATTGCCATAGTCGTACCCATCAGCATAGATCCGGATTCCCCAGGTAAGACCCGTCTCCCACCGTGTAGTCAGCCTTTTCCCTCCCGCTGAAAACAGAATATACATGGGATTACATGGAGTCCATATGCCCCCTGAGGGGCAATCAGCTTGATGCCAAGAACCATTTTGGAAGGCAAAGATATAATCGTCTTTGATCGGTGGCGACCAGGAGATAGAACCGGTGGAGAGATATGACCAAGCGGCACAGAAGGCGTCTGCGGGGCCTCCGCAAACGCGAATATTCTCGCGAGTCTGCTTATGTCCGGGGCAAATATAAAATCAATAGCGATGGACGAATCCCAGAGAAGGTGTGGGTGTCTCGGTCGTGCTGGTGTAGGCGGTGAGGCCCACCAATATCTGTCCGACGTCAGCTTTGAGGGTAGGCCACCGGGTGTATGGGTGAGTGGTGTTGCTGATGGAAAATAAGACACGATCGTAGGCATCATATATTGTCCAAGTTTGTTTCACTGGCTGGTGTAGATTGAGGGGGTTTGCAGGCAATGCTTGTAGGAAAAAGGAAGAAAATAATGCAGTGAAGAAGAGGAGGCAGTTATTCATCATGGAGTTTCAGCCAGTGGAGATCCAGAGGGTCTGCGCTGGATTGTGGCTGATCAGGTGGGGAGGTGTGGCAAGGGCGCACACAGCGACCAGGAATCCAGAGAACTTTTTCAGGTAACTGAATTGCAGCGTAGCCTCGCCCCCAGGTGATAAGTTCAGCAGGACCCTTCCAAGCTGGATCTGGGACTTGCCTGTAATAGACAAGTGGTCTTGCAGTGGGGAGAGAGGGTTTAGTGAAATGACGAGACACAGCAGACGAGGGAGGGTTCCCAGTAAGGTTAAGGAAATTAAGAGTATACAAACAGACATTTAACAGATTTTGCAGTGTCGGGAGGTTGGGGGGGCTAATCCCCTTTGACCCTGTGTACCGATCAAGGGCTTGTTTAAGCGTTTGGTTTGCCCTTTCTACAATAGCTTGACCTTGGCTATTGAAAGGGATTCCAAATTTGTGGTTAATGGACCAATGATGGCAAAACTCTGAAAAGGCAGAGCTTGTGTAGGCAGGTCCATTATCCGTTTTTAGTATTTTTGGACATCCCAACACTGAAAAGGTTCGAATACAGTGGTTGATTACCTGTTTTGCATTTTCGCCCCTTTGGGGCATGGCCAATATGAATCCTGAATAAGTATCAATGGTAACATGAAGATATTTCCATGGGGCAAAAGGAGGGTATTGAGTAACATCCATTTGCCACGTATCACATGCCTGAAGTCCCCTGGGGTTAACCCCTTGAGGGATAGCTTTCGCTTGGAGACTGCATGTGGGGCATTGTTGGATGATAGCAATTGCTTCAGCCATGGTAATGCCAAATTGTTTGACCAGAGCCTTTTTATTTTGGTGAAAATAAGCATGGCTTTCTCCTGCCGTTAAGGGGACAGGTTGTGTTTGAGCAGCAAAAACCTGTTGGCAAGCAGTATCAGCTCTGACATTTCCCTTGGAGAGGTAACCCGGAAGGTGCTGGTGACTCCGAATGTGAGCAATAAAAAAAGGATATTGACGAGCAGTAATGAGTTGTTGTAAGCAAGAGAACAGTTTTAAAAGGGAAATCTCCACGGAGGGGGAAAGATAAGAGCCATATATGTGAAATACTAGTTGAGTGACATACAAGCTGTCAGAGATAAGATTGATTGGGATGTGAGGAAATTTTTCCAAGGCTAAGATGACGGCCGCTAGTTCTGCTTTTTGGGCTGAGGTCTGAAGAGTTGTACGACAGGAATGCCATTGGCCATCTTCCAGCCAAGTACAGGCACAAATGGTCTTGGAACCATCAGTAAAGATGGTCAAAGCTTCAGAGAGAGGTTGTGTGGAGAGGGATGAAGGAAAAGTGATGGGTACAGTCTTTATAATTTGAATGCGAGGATCAGCTGGCAAATGACACGATACTGATCCAACCCAATCAGCTAATGCGTATTGGAGATCCTCTGAATTTTGAAAGAGCTGTTCCCAAGTATGTAGTTTGAGAGGAACATATACAGTGCTGGGTTCTATACCCATGAGGGCTTTGAGACGTGTTTGGCCTTTTTGAATTAATAGGGCCATTTGCATGGGTTTTGTGGTAATTGTTGGACGAGGGGTGTGTGGTAAGTGCAACCATTCAATGATCGTAATACGCTTGCGGGAGGAAACAACTTGTAATAATATGGCTGTAAAAAGAGCACATGTTGGAAGGATGGCTAGAGAAACGGGTACATCTGGGTGTATGCGGTCAACCCACTGTTCTCTTAAGGCTTGGTTAATTTTGGTTAGGCAATCTTTCTGTTCTTTGGTTAGTGGAATTTTCTGGGCTGGCTGTTGACAGCCAGTAAGAGCTGAAAATAATGGGGAAAGATCATTAGTAGAGATAGACAGGAAAGGTCTGGCCCAATTGATAGTACCTAAACACTGTTGGAGTTGCACCAGTGTGGGGCTAGGGGGAAGATTAATAAGAGGAAGATCTGGTGAAGCAGTAGATCGTAAGAGTTTATGGCCTAAATATTGGAAGGGATAATGGGCTTGTATCTTCTCAGGCGCTACATGAAGTCCTGCAGCGGTGAGTTGCTGTGTGAGTTCAGGAATAGTTTTTTGTACGGTGCCTTTTGGCCCTTCAGCTGCTATCAAGATGTCATCCATGTAATGATATACTAAAAATGAGGGGTGGCTCTCTCGAAAGGGGGTGAGAACCTGGTCTACATAATATTGGCACATAGTTGGGCTATTCAGCATGCCCTGAGGTAAAACCTTCCACTGATATCTAGCAGTAGGTTTAGCATTGTTATATTCTGGCACCGTAAATGCAAATAAGAGGCGATCACTTTTATTCAAAGGTATAGAGAAAAAACAGTCCTTCAGATCAATTATAATGAGGTCATAATTATGAGGAATAATATTAGGATTAGGCAAGCCGCATTGTAGCGCCCCCATGGGTTGGAGAATGGTATTGATGGCCCTCAAATCCTGAAGGAGCCTTCATTTCCCTGATTTCTTTTTTACAACAAAGACAGGAGTATTATAAGGACTTTGTGATGGCTCAAGGTGACCTAAAGTAAGTTGTTCCTTGACTAAACCCTGTAAGGCTGATCGTTTTTCTACAGGTAGTGGCCATTGATCAATCCAGACTGGAGTTGAAGATTTGAGTTGAAGTTTGAGAGGGGTAAGAGTTGCCATTGGCTAAGGAATGGTTAGCGTGGCATGAAATTGAGAGAGAAGGTCCCGTCCCCACAGATTAACGTGAAGAGGAAGGATGACAGGTTGAATGTAAGCAGTAGTGGAGACGCCAGCAGAAGTGGCAGAAAGCCACTTAGAACTGACCTTTGCTGTTTGAATACCGCCGACTCCCCGGACAGAGGGGGATTCTTTGGTTGGCCAGGTAGGGGGCCACTCAGAGGTACGGATGACGGAAACGTCTGCGCCTGTATCAACCAACCCTGTAAAGAGACGACCATTTAGTTGGACGGTCATCATGGGCTTATTTCCTTCCACTGGGCGATCCAAAGCTAACAAATCAGAAGGGGGAGGGAGAATGACAAGGGTGGCAACAATAGAACCCTTGGCCATTGAGAAGGGGCGGTCCCCTATGCAGGCCAGGGAAAGATTCGCTAAAGATTGATCATCATAGAGGAACGGGGCTGCCACCACTCCTTCAATAGTCAGGGTGGAGTTAGGAATAATCAGCAAAGGGTGCTGTGAAGGGACAGGAAATGCTACTGTCAGAGGAAGGGTGACGACAGATCCAGGATCCTCATAGACAATGGATTCGGATAGAAGGACTGGCAAGGAAGTAGGTACAGCCTTTGGAGTGGGGCTAGCTGTTGGCCCCGAAACTAGTTTTCCGGCTGTTGCTGAGCCGGGCAGGGATTGGTGCGGCACTGGCTGGCCCAATGGAAACCATTGCGGCAGCACGGGCACACAGCTTTCGGTTTAGAACCAGGGGGCTGGCCGCGCCCACGAGGGGCGCTGCCGCCACCTGGAGCACGACACTGTGAACGAAAATGGCCAGGCTTCCCGCAATTATAACAATTTCCCTTCAGGCGAGAGGTGGACAAAGCAAGAGTAGAAGAAAGAACTGAAGCTAAAGCCGCAGTGCGGTGAGATTCCGTGCCTACTTCCTGGCACGCACGAATATAATCTGCAAGATTTTGAGTTGGCAAGGCTTGAAGGGGCTTAAGAATTTTCTGACAGTCCACATTAGCATTAGCAATGGCTAAACGCATGAGAAGTTCGCTCTGAGCGGCAATATTATCCACCTGCCTGCTAATGGCATCTGTGAGATGATCAATAAAGGAGGTATAAGGTTCAGAGGGCCCTTGAAGGATAGAAGTAAAGGAGTGGGTAGGTTGAGAGGTGTTAGGGAGCCGCTTGAAGGCGTTTAGCGCAGCTTCCCTCATAATTGGGTACCCCCCCGCTCCCATAGTGATCTCTTGTGCGGGGTTTTGCACCGTACCTTGGCATAAGAGATGATCAAGAGTAACTCCTGCTGGTAGTCCGGCTGCAGCAGCAGCGTTAATACCGAGGTGAAATTCATTGTGCCAGGTGGCAAGCGAAGCAGGAGAGAGAAGCATAGAAGCAATAGCTTTCCACTCTGAAGCAAGAACCAGATGATGCGTAGAAATGTTGGCTAAAAGTTGGCGGGTATATGGGGAGTCAATGCCATACTTAGAAGCAGCAGTTTTTAATTCCTTTAACAAAGCCCACTCCAATGGGGTATAATGAGGGACAGGATTACCCCCAGCAGCGGGGGTTTGAAGAATCATAGGGAAACAAGAAAGATCATCTGCAGATAGCTTTCCTTCCGCCAAAGCCGATTGAAAGGCATTACGGACAGGAGGATCTGTCGCCATGGCGGAAGGAGGCAACGGAGAAGAGGGGTTCGGAGAAGAGTCAAGGGGTGGGATGGAGTAGGGTGGAGGTGCTGAGGCAGCAACAGGACAGAGTTCAGCGGAAGGTGGGTCTGAGGAAGACTGGATAGAATCATCAGGAAAGAGAATATTAAGGGCGGCCATAATGGAATGCCAAGAACAAATAATCTGAGGCGGAGCCCTGGGTGGTTCATGCATCCATTTCCCCATCCGTTCCCAAGAGGAACGTTTAAGAGTGCCTTCCGCGGGATACGCGGGGCAGTGTTGTTGGACATAACTCAAAAAATCATCCAAATACTTTTTTGACAGAGGATATACATTTGTGCCGTTAGCCTTCTGCAAATAATTTGCCTTCTTCACTAAAGAGAGAAGTTCATCCCTATGCTTGAGCTGAACTTGAGAAAGTGAGGAGCCCATACTTACGATGCGCGAGCCTATTCCAGGTGCGTAGTACAGGAGTGAAGGAAGCGCATTCCTAGACAAGAATCACGCTTTGTCGGGGACGTATCGTTGAGACGATCACGTCGGGGTCACCAGTTGATGCGTTGTGGGTCCAGTACCGGGATGAATCAGTCAGCTGACGACCTGCACCCAGGCAGACTGTCCAGGCGGGCTCCTCTTGATGGCAAAGATGACAGCGACACAAAGGTTTCTTTTGGTGAGAGGAAGCACAGATAGTACTACGCACTTCTCTTTTATTGTGCAGCAAGCAGTGGGGGGGTTAGGTTACACATGAGGAAGTTAGACAGGAATAGGGAATATTGCCATATATGGCTACACCTTATGCTATAGCCAACTCAGGTTTTACACGTTGCTGTTCCAATAGTGTCGCCCTATATGTGTATTGTATGTGTATTGGGTTTTCTGTGTACATGACTTCCTACTGATGTGTCATGATATTGCAACACAAGGATTCATGGAAGCACCAAGCTGTGCTAGAAATATAGCAGCTCTTGATCATACTAGTGTGCCTGTATACTGCCAGTAGAACAAAGCTTTGCCTGATTCATTTTCTGATTAGGATATATGTGGTGTGAAAACTCAAATCATATAATACCTATATTGGTCATATAGTAATGATTGTGTGTGGATTTCCTTTTGTAAAAAAAGTAAGATAACTGCACAATTTTAAGTCTATGCAAACTCTTACCAACATAATGGCAATCAAATGAAGGCAAATATACATGCCCAAGGATAATGTTGCAGGATCCAATCTATTGCCAGTGAATAGGATTAGAAGTTTAGTCTTTCAAACTTGTGCTCTAGCAGAATGTATGGCAATCTAATGTCAAAAAACCATCTATTATACTTTATCAGTTGGGAGGACATGCCTCCCTTCTATTCCCTCATCTAAGTCATTAATGAAGATATTAAAGAGTACTGGGCCTAAGACAGAACCTTGTGGCACCCCTCTACTTAATTCCCTCCATGTAGACTTAGACCCATTAAGGACTACTTGTTGAGTATGGTTTGTCAGCCAGTTGCAAATCCATCTAGTAGTGCTGCTATCTATTACACATTTTCTAGCTTACTAAGAAGTAGGTTGTGGTCTACTTTGTCAAATGCCTTGCTGAAATCTAAATATATTATGTCCACAGTATATCATTGGTCTACTATGGTCTACTAGTCACTATGTTGAAGAATGAAATAAGATTGGTTTGACACGATCTGTTTTTAACAAACCTGTGCTGACGATAGTTATTACTTTACTTGTTTCTAGATGTTGGCAGATCTTTTCCAGTATCTTCCCGGGTATCGATGTTAGGCTGATTGGTCTATAGTTTCCTGAGTCTGTTTTTTTCCCTTTTTTAAAGATGGGAACCACATCAGCTCTTTTCCAGTCCTCTGGTAGTTCCCCGGTGCTCCAGGATTTTTGAAAGATATTGTCATGCCCCTGGGGGGGCTGCAGGTGCTGCAGGTGCTCTTCATGGGCTGCAGGTGTGAGAACTGAGTAAGAGTTTGGACCTGCATTCTGGCAAATGTTGGAGACAAAGCTTGTTTTATTTTGGTTTGAGGTTATCCTGGTTGGCGTCCTTCCAACGGACTGTGCCTTGTTATCTCCTTGAATTTGGTAAATACTTCTCCTGTTCCGTTGTGGAAATTTTATCATAGTTTGTTTGGTTTTTATTTTCATCTCTATCTGCTCATTAAATTTGGACTGTATTGCTTTCTTTTGATATTTTTGAGTATGTTTTATTTCCAACTGAGAATTATTGAACAGTGGGGCCAAGCTGGAGGCATTAAAGGACATTTATTTACGTTTTGGATTTTGTTACATTTGTGTTACACTCTGGGTCATCACAAATATGGTGCAGTGGTTCTGAGATGACCTCTGCCAGCTCCTTTAAGACTCTGGGATGTAATCCATCTGGCCCTGGTGATTTGTGTTCATCAAGATCAGGCAGGTGTTCTCTTACTATTTTTTTTACTTATTTTTACTTTTATTTCTGGTCTGTCTTTTACAGTTATGTTTTTGGTGGGTTGAGCTATAGTTTCTTTTTGCATGAAGACCGAGGCAAAGAATGAGTTAAGCAGTTCTGCTTTCTCTCTGTTGCCTGTTACTTCCTTGCCGCCTTCTCTCTTTAGTGGACCAACTGTTTCATTGATTTTTTTCTTGTTATTTATATGTTGGAAGAAACTTTTTTATTATCTTGACTTTTGTTGCAAATCTTCATTCGTTCTGAGGCTTTGCTTTCCTGACTTCATCTTTGCAGATGCTGGCTATCTGCTGATATCCTGCCTTAGTTGTATGTCCTTCTTCCCATTTTTTTGTACTTGTCCTTTTTTTTCATTCAATTTGCCAGAGAGATCTTTGTGCAGCCATGCCTTTTTTCTTCTTGGATTTCTTGTTTTTCTTTGTCAGTGGTATTGTGCTGGTCTGGGCTTCTATGATTGTACTTTTCAGAGTTTCCCAAGATTCTTGAGTTCTTTTCTCCTTTAGGATTTTCATCTGTGGAATTGTTCCCAAGTTCTCTCTGAGTTTATTAAAATCAACTCTTTTAAAATCCAAGACTCTGGTGTCATTATGTTCTATTGCTTGTGTTTGTGTTATGTTGAATTTCTAGTATGACGTGGTCACTCTCACCCAAGGTTCCTGCAGTTTCAACTTCTAAATGGGGCAATCTTTAAGCACTGATTATCATTGCTTCACTTATTTACCTGTACTATACTTACAAGAAAGGCCATCTTTCTGGAAGCTAACAATCAATGTGAATAATAAATCTGCCTCACATCTTTCCCTAAAGTGAAAACAAATTTAAAGAGAAGAAAATTATACTGAACTTGGTATGGTACACATCAAACACCCAAGTTTGGATTGCAATATAAAAAAGTTACAGTAATAAAAATATCTCACATAAATTATTTGTTTAATATATGGCAATTCTGAAATCTATTTAGGATTCACACAGAATTTTGCAAAATAAATAAATAATAATTAGGAGTATGCAATCACATTTTATCTAACAACTGAGGAATCTTAAGAACAAAAGTTATCAAATTTCCATTGCCTGATTTATACATCTGCCTCTGGCAACATCAGCCAGTAATATAAAATGTAATTACAACAGATAATATTTTCATAAAGAAAATAAAGTGCTTGTAACAAATATTCTTCAGTATGACATTGTTCAACATGCAGAAAAAATAAGCTATCCTATCAGCTGCAGCACATCTCTAATACAAAGGACATTAGTACCAATTCCAAATGTTAGCTAGTATGCTTCCGAACTATGCTTACATAGTACTACTGATTATAATAAGTATTTCAATGATCCATAAAAGAAACAGTGTGCAACAGACACTCTATTACAAGTGGATCACAGCTAAAATACCAAACTACAATACCTGAGAAGTTAACCATGAAATCAGAGCCACCAATTGGCCCTATATGAAATGCTACTTTTGAAATAGACTAGTATTTCAAAAGCAGATTGTCAAATGTTATGGTGTGTCTATATTTGCAGTTAGAAAATAGGGAGATTGGCATCTCACCTACACATACACACTATGGCATTCTTATGCGATCCATAGTAGCACTATGGATCGCAAACAAAATAAACCTTACGGAAATTACTTTAAACTTCATATCAGCAGCCTGTAATGTTTGACTACTTTTCCTATTGCCCAAAGAATCAATTATCAAATGATAAGTGAAAACACAAGATTTGCACTAACTTGCAAATATTTGCCACTGTGTGTGAATTTGTGTTTTTTAATCTCTTTTCACCCAGACTGTAGCTTCTACCAGTTAGCAAGATTTTGTCAAGCTTGACTTCTGATGTTTACATGGACATATATATATGGTTTTCTTGACAACTCTAGAGAAACAGCTTGTTGCTTTCTTTCTGGATGCTTTTTAAAAAAACTTCCTACCTTGGTGTACAGCCCTGATGGATTTCCTGATGGTTTCCTACCAGAGTATTAACCAAAATTTATCCTATTTGGCTATTTTTGAAATCTGCAAGGTCAGATAGGCATAGCACAATGCATGGGGATCCTAGCATATTGAGAGGGATTGCTATGGGAAAGAGGCTCTAACTTTCCTTTCTAGTGATTGTGCCCCCAATCTGCTAAAAACTTGATATAGTGTGAAAGCTGGTGTTGCAGTTCTTTTTTGGCCCTGAAAAATTATCAGATTTGTCCTAAAACAAAAGAAGAATTTCAAGTCGCCCCCCCCACCCCCCCAAAATAATAATAATAATAATGTGTTAATCAGAATCCCAGTTTTCCCAAAAACATTTTGAGGACCTATATGTTTCATTTAGACCAGAATTATTTAAAGATTGATATAGCAATAGCACCATAGCACTTAGACTTATATACTTCTTCATAGTGCTTTACAGCCCTCCCTAAGCGGTTTACAGCGTCAGCATCTTGCCCCCAACAATCTGGGTCCTATTTTACCAACGTTGGAAGGATGGAAGTCTGAGTCAACCTTGAGCCAGTGGGACTTGTGCCCAAATGCTGGCAGCTGGCAGTCAGCAGATGTTGCCTGCAGTACTGCATTTTAACCATTGCACCACCACAGCTCTTCTATAATTCTTAGATCATTTGAAAGCCTCTTCCTTAAAGTTAGCTACATTTTGGTCCAAGAATTAGGCTAAGATAGGTAAAGTCAGGGCTGACTTGGTGGATCATAACAATCATAACAACATTTCCAAAGAAAGGAAGATAGAAGCAAAGCATTTAATTTTGGTCATTAATGAAAAAGTGCTACAGATTAATAGGGTTTATGGATCAACTTGGAGAGCCTTTTGTAGCTGGTGCTCCAAAGGTCACATTGAACCCACCTCGGTATCAGTGGCCTAGATCTTTGAATTTAGTATTTTAGTATTTATTTGATTTGTCAATAGAATTCCTCCAGGAAGGGCTGGACAAGGGACTGTCCCCTAACACCATTCACAGGCAAGTGACTGCTCTGTCTATGGTGTTAGCATGTGGGGATCTGGAGTCCCTCACTGAACACCCGATTGCGCAGAGTTTTATTAGAGGTGCAGCTAACCTGAAACCTCCTGTGATAGACAGGTACCCCACCTGGGACATGCCCAAAGTACTACAAGTCCTCACCTCTGCACCTTTTGAACCGTTGTGGGCAGCCAGTCTGCGCTTCCTCATCTTCAAAGTAGCCTTCCTCATGGCCATCACTTCGGCCAGACAGATCTTTGAACTGGCGGCCCTCTCCATAAAAGAGGACCTTTTCATCTTCCATTCAAACAGGGTCATTCTGTGGTTGGATCCCTCCTTTCTCCCCAAGGTGAATTCCTGGTTGCATAGGGCACAGGAATTATCTTGCCAGACTTCTGTCCAGGTTCAACCCATGCTCTGGAGAAGAAATGGCACACCTTGGACATTAGGAGGGCCCTCGGCACCTACATCAAGACAGCCTCTTCAAAAATCAGAATCCCTGTTTGTGTCATTCCAGCTTTCTTCACTGGGTAACAAGGTGACATCATCGACCGCAGGCCTGTGGATACGGACATGCATCTCCAAAGTTTATGAGCTTCAAGCTCCCCCATTGCCCAGATGAGTGACAGCCCATTCCATCAGAAGTACCTGGCTGCATGGGCAACACAGGCCTCTATCGAGGACATCTGTAGGGCAGCGACATGGTCCTCCCCATCACCTTTTATAAGGCACTACAAAATGGACACCTTCGCTTTAGCTAAAGCAGCCTTCAGCAGGCAGGTGCTCCAGAAGATGCATACAGACGAGGACTTGGGTCCAGATTGCTGCCAACCCTTAGGACAGCCAGCTTTGATATGTCCCATTCTTGGATTCTCTACTCAGCACACTGGAGAAGGGGCATTGGTCTTACCTGATATGCTCCTTCTCAGTGTACTGAGATAGAATCCAGACAAACCAGTTTTCCAGGGAATCATCATCTAGTCAATCGCTATGCCTTCATCAAAACTGGGACTCAGACAGGCAAAGGAGATGTGGCTGGAAGTTTGATAGACTCAGACTCTGGGCAGAAAGGCAAAGTCAACCCATTCTTGGATTCTCTCTCAGCACACCGAGAAGGAGCGTATCAAGTAAGACCAACACCCCTTTACACTATTAAAAAGACTCTCAGTCAGAAGGGGATTTATTTGTTTGTTTGTTTGTTTCACTGACTCCAAACCATTGTCAGCATAGTGCAATAAATCATATACTATATTATGAATGCCACAACAGTTGAGCTTACATAATATACTAAGCCAGGGCTTCTCAAAGTGTGGGACATTATTGGGTTACATAGAAGAGGGTCTTTCTCTTCTTTTTGTATGGTGCCCTAGTTATGATAGTCTTTGAATCATCGTTTTTATTCATTGAGAAATCACATAAATTCATTTCTCATTTAGTGGGACATGGTATCCATCAAACCTTAGCATTGCTACACTAAGCCCAAACTAAACAACTACAGAGATGAACAAACCATAAAGTGAATTGTGCAAGACTGAAGATTTTGTTAAAAAAACAAACTCAGTTTGTATGGCTGCAGCTTTAGAAGGGTTCAGATTAATTAACTGCTAATTGTTCTGATTCAAATGGTTTGTAAACTGAATTGTGTTTTCTTGCATATGCTTTGATTAATATAGTAGAAAGCTGTCAGATAAAAATTTATACAGGCAGCCAAATTATTTATCCATTATCTGGTTTCAAAAGTGCTCCTGATACAGTTGTGAGGTATCACTGTTATTGTTACTTTCAGATCTTTCGGGTCTAATTTATTTTGTCCACAAAAGGAGATAATCCTATTTAGCGACTCTCTTGTTTAACAATTGTTCACAGTTACAACAGTAATGAAAAGTAACTGTGTGACCAGTCCTCTCACTTAGGACCTTGCAGGCCTGAATTGCAAAGAAAAGCTGAAGCAAGATGGTACGCATGGTTGCAGTTTCACTTAGCAACCATTTTTCTTTAAAGACCTAGTTGTGGGTCAAATGTGAGTATCATCAAAATAGATCTTGGGGGATTGGGATAGGTGGAAAGGTGCAGTTTGCTAAATTGAAAGAAAATAAGAAAATAAGTAGATTATTAAAGAAAGGACAATCAAAATAAAATATTTTTTACACAATTCATAGTTAAATTAGGACATTTTATTCCATGAGGTGTAATGTTAGCTCCAGAATAGATAATTTTATAAGGAGATTAAATATATTTATAGCAGATATTGCCACTTATATATTAGCCCCAAATGACAGTCACTCAATTCTATTTCTGAGAAGCAGGAGCAAGAATTTGCAATATAAAAATATAAAAAATACAAATTTTAAAATAGTTTTTATATACAGTAATAATTTTGCATTTTGTTTTTCCTCATGTGGTTAGTTGTCTAAAAACTTTGTAACAGAAATATGGAACATGCATGTGTGTTTTAATCTTGTAAAAGGTCCAGAGTCACTTGTGTGAAATGGATGGCTATATAAATCAAATAAATGTAAAATAATAAAATTGAAGTAGGTTAAAATATTTGGAAATAGTTTTGAGTAACACCTAGATAAGGCCTTTCTAGCTACCTATCTGGAGAAGGATTAATAAGTTTAATATGATCAGTCACGTAAAGAGACTATAGTTTGGCCAGTCTATTTAGTAGTACCAGCTGAAGCTTCTAAACATTCTTCAAAGGCAACCCTCTTACACTGCCCATAAGTGTACCTTAGTTGTCTCTTTTTAAGAAAGAATACTGATTTAAATCAGCAAAACAGGAGAATATAAATATAAAAGTCAATAGTAGCCAGAAGTATATTCTATTATGCACAATATTTGTTTTGAATGGAGTTATTTCTTGCTTGATACTTGAAGGTGTCACATTTAAATAAATACTTAAATGTGAATATCAACTGCACTAAAAAGTAGCATACTCACAACAAGTGTTACCTTTTAGGGAAAGGGAGAATATAATGAAGTATTTGTTGGGTAGAATCACATCTGAAATCCTTCTACAGATGACACAAACTCTGGAAATAAGAAAAATTGAAAACCACCTGACTGAAGCCTAGAGTACTTGAGTATTATTGACAAAGATCCACACTGAGATTTCTCATAATATAGCATATATACTGTCCTGTCCTGTCCTGTCCTGTCCTGTCCTGTCCTATCCTATCCATAATATACTATTTTCATAATATAGTAAAAAGTATTAGGGTAATTGTTGCATAAATAAATAATGAGTCTTCTATCTATATATATAAAAGCGAAATAGCACTCACGCATCATCACAAAATCTCCAGAACCATAAAGCCTACAAACTTGAAATTTGCCATGTATGTTCCTCTTGGCTTCTAGGTGCTCACTAAGAAAGATTTTTTTGAAATGACCATCAGAACATTAGTATTTCATATATTATTATTAACACGCTCTGATGTTAAGGAGTTCTACTCCCCCTCCCTACCTGAAAAAAAATCTGTTCCAAATGCAAAATACAAGCTTCAGTTTCACAGCAGCAACCAGCTTTAGTACAGAACAGTTGAGCTCCTTGCTGTCTCCTTCTTGCTCACATAGCAAATACTGTTTCAGTTTCTAAACAGCCCTCAACTCTCACACACACTGACAGGATGCTAGCCAGATGAATACCGATGGATGCTGGTAGGCACAGGCAGAATTTTTTCCCCTTATTTTCCTCCCTAAAAACTAAGCCCGGCCACATAGTTTTGTAGCAAACTACAGGTACCAAGCTAGTAAAAAATAAATCCTATAGTCAGCAATGACTAGCAGAATAAAATCCACAAAACACCTTTAGTTTTCATTGTGTCATAAATAGATTTATTTGTTAAATGTATTTGCTACCTATCTATGTGGCGATTATTGTTATACTGTGGTCTACCTCCTTTTCTTTAGAGCGGGACCAGACCTTTTCACTATTTTTGCTACCACAGACTATTTGTTTAGATACAACTACAGTGCCTTAATTTTAAAAAAAATGCCTTGAGGCAATCCACCCAGTTGATTTCTCTGTCATGTATGAATGTGGTTGATTCACTAAGAAAATATAGACAAAATAAATGTATGTTTTGCATTTATATTGAGAGATAGTTATCATTTGAGTTTCAGATGTGTAAATGACACTATAGCCAGTGATTGCAAAGCAGGAAGGATGAATTCATTGTCTTGGTAGGCTGAGTGCATTTAGCTTTTTCTAATCTGATGCCTTCTAGATGTTTTGGGATAATTCTGATAATTCCTAGCCAACTGCTGGTTATCATTCTGGGAATTTTAATCCCAAAACATCTTCAAGATATCAGGTTATAGAAGTCTGTCTTATCTTAAGATATATTCTCATCTCAGGGACAGAATAAGAAACATGACTGGAAACATTTAGTAGCATTTATTAGAAGGGAAGATGATTTAGAAACCTAACATTCTTCCCCTCCCATATAGATTATCAGAAACATCTGCATTGCACTGTAGTCATTCCCCAGTCATTTAAGAATTATGGTGCTTTTTTAATATAATTATCATAGGTGCTAGAAAAGCAGTTTAAATGATATAATGAATACTCATCCATAGATATCTTAACTTCTACTTCCTCAAAGTTTGAGATCCTTTAAATATTTTAGAATGTATTTTTATGTGGAATATACCTTGTGTGTTCATTTTTCTGACTAGATGTATATAAGCATTTTAGAACAAATTAATATGCTTATATGTTAGATTTGGTTTCTTCATCTTTAAAGTTCAAGTCTCAGCCAGTCTAGTAGGCCCCATATGAGCTATGTATAGCTTTCCCGATCATTTTCATAGAGATCAAACAGAATTTTCTTTTAGTGAAACAGAAACTAATAACAAATAATAGTAACTAACTGTTGATGAATTTAATCATCTCCAACTGTCAATTTCTTTCAACTCTATTTCATTTGTTTCTTAGCATATAAATATATCCTCCATCCTAGCATATGCTTATAGATATTGAGATGTGCATTTGCATCTGTATTGGCTGTGCAGAGAGAAACTCATTCTTCATGCATTTCTCCCTTCCTAGATCACTGTGTATTACAGCTAATATAATTAATTATCAAAAATCTATTATTTTAAAAGAAAAATTACCTATTACCTGGGTTAATCCACAAAGGGTCTCAGAAAGCACGCATAATCTCCCAAGTTCCATCTTTTTCTCCCCAGAATCCTGGAAAGATGATGAGGCAGAGGAGCAATAATTCCCCAAATCATTTTGTGATTTCACTGGAGTTTGAACTATATCCAAGTCTAGGTCTAATGGTCCATTCAAACTATGGAAAGTCCCCAATAGCACAGCAATTTTCATTGTATGTACCTGAGCCTGGTTATCATGTGTTCCCCTAAGCATTTTTTGTTTATACCAAACATCCCAAGTTACTTTAGTCTCTCCTCACAGAGCATGCCTGCAAGTCTCTATATCACCTGCCTTCTTCTAAACCCTTTCCAACATGTCAATATCCTTCTGGAAATAGAGTGACCAGAATTGTACACAGTATTTCAGAAGTGATCTCACCAGTACCAAGCAGAGAGAAACAACAACTTCACGTGTCTTTGACACAGCACTTCTTTTAATGCAGCTCAGAATTGCACTCATCTTCTAGCAGCTGTCTCACACTTTTCACATCAGCTTGTTGTCAAATACCATACCCAAGTCCTTGCCAAATGTAGTCATGAATCCTTCATCTTCTATGCATGTCCTACATTTTTTTTATCTAAATGTAGTATTTAATATTTCTCCCTATTAAAAATGTTTGTTCTTCCTAGGCCATCCTCCCAATCTGTCAAGATTAGATTGCAATCTCATTGTGACCTCCTTGATAGTAGACAGATCTCCTAATATGTCCCATCATCCAGATCATTAATAAGCATTTTTTTATTTCATTTATTTTTCACATTTTTGAATCACCCATCTCCCTCAGGGAGGGACTTTGGATGGCGTATAATAAAATGTTAATATATAAAAATATGTAAAAATTAAACATTAAAAAATCATAGAACATATCAGATTTGCTAGAATTGTTTTTCTTCATGGATTAAAATATCCAACACTAGTTGCTGTAAAGTTAGTTTATCAAGCTCAGTAGAATTGGGGATAATGCACATCAAATACTGCAATTATAAAGAATTAGTTTCATATCACCTTTTTGCCATAATATGCTACATAACAGAAAATTAGATACTTATGGTACATTCAGCAATAGTTGGCAGAATACTGCAATAATAAAGGGACTTCATATTTTACAAATAAATATACTGTTATGATAATAGTTTATAATAATTAGAATTAAAATAAAAATCCAACTTTGAAAGCAGGGGTCTCCAACCTTGGCCGCTTTAAGACTTGGGGACTTCAACTCCCAGAATTCCTGGCTGGCTGAGGAATTCTGGGAGTTGAAGTCCCCAAGTCTTAAAGCGGCCAAGGTTGGAGACCCCTGTTCTAAAGCATCCACCTATCATTTGTGCATGTACAAGATTCAAATGTATTTAGACATATCTAAAATAAATAAACAGTTTATAAATGTTTATAGTATTTATCCCAACTTCCATGACATTTAAAAGAAGAAGAAAAACTGTTTCAACAGCAGTGAAAGAGTGATAAATTTCTATAAGGGTTTGATTAAAATTATCTAATTTTTACTCCCATTTCAACAGCATACGTATACTGAGCCAGAACAGTTAAACTATAGAACAACTTTGAAGTCACAACTATAAAAATTTTTTGTTTATAAAATGATAAGTATTTGTTTATGTTGTTCTCTGCAATTTCAATCAGGATAGATTTGTACGTGCGCTTAGATGGAGGGAGAAAACTTCATCTAGAATTTTGTAGTAGCTCCAGTCATGATTGGATAGATAGGATTATCTCAACATTTGTCCCAAGAGAAAAGAGGAAAAATTGAATCATTAAGAAATAGCACTATCTTTCTTCCCAGCAGAAAAGTGATTTCTAGTGGTTGAATTCAATAGGAGAACTCATATACAGCTGTTAACCTATGTTTAAATTATAAGATTCCATTTAAAATGCTATATGGGAGGTGAAACTGATCTCTCAGCCAGATGAACATATTAGTAAATACTAGTCTTATTTCTAATTAAATGAACTATTGAATAGACATCAAATTATTGCTATCAGTTCTATTTTCCAAAATATGTACCAAAGAGTGATTTTAATGTTTATATGTTTGTAGAGGACAAACAATCCTGCTGAAATGATATGAACCTTGGATGTACTCCCTTAATCTGTTCACATTATTTTCTATTCCCATGTTCAGTGTGTATGCCATTTTTCATATTCTTTTTCATTATAATTGCTGACTGACTTCTCCAGTTACTATTTGCTTTGTAGAAAACAACAATTTTGCTTTTAATCTTCATTCAAAATGATAGTCTACCATATATACATCTATTTGTTTAATAAATGTATATTATCACCTGTTTGACATACATGACCCTGACATTTCCAAGAGCCAGAAGAATAGGAAACGAAAAGGAGCACAAATGTAACAGCTACATGGATTAATTACACAATTAATATAATTTTATCAGTTTCACCCCCCAAATGTTTTATATTTACAAACTAGATTATATATATTGAAAACAACCATTCTTATTAACTTCATTTAAAATTTTGCCAAGGTAGCTTACTGATAGAATATTAATTTTGGTGCCATCCATTTATTACATGCTCTTCTGTTTTGTTTTATTTTATTTTCATAAAAAATCAGGAAGTACCTATGGATTTTTGAAACTGTTGACGCAATCCAACCATTTCTAGGCATTTTCTCCATCCTTAGATATGTAGCATGGAATAATCAAAGCACATAAGTCCCATATATTCCTTTTAATATCTTTCCAACTTTCATCTTTAGAAATGGAATTTGAAGAAATCTTTGTAACAGTAGCAGAGCAGATTATTAGAGTTTGCAGCAATCCAACAAACACACAAGTAAATAATTCAGCAGGATTCATTTATAGAAGAAACTTGTTTATATACAATAATATAAAACATAATGCATGTATAACACTCATGCAGCTCTTACAACATGGTAGCAAATACAAGAAGCAGAAGCAATCAGAACCACCAGAATCACAGAAGCTCTATATTTATACAGACCAGTTTCCCTAAGCCACGCCTAGTCTGCAAGCTGACATGGCTCACAACAGGTGCTGTTTCTTAGTCACCAAACAGTTCCCATTGGTTGACTTGTTATGGCTATCCCAGCTCATAATTTCTTATATACTGACCCTCCTCCCTTTATGACTGGAATAGACATAAAACCAAATAACTTAATATTCTTCCCATGGTGCACTCCACCCAATGGCTTGGTCATTTGTGTCCTCACGCAAATTGCTATGAAAAATTGTGCTCATGGGTGCTGGAGCAGAATTACAATTCTTCATGTTGTATCTCTCCAACTGTTCAATTTTCAAGCTGTTCAATTTTCCTTCTTTGACTGAGAACATAACCACCTTTCTCAGTTTTTTCTATCTCTACACCAAGATAATTTTGTATTTCACCCAAATCTTTTCAAATATTTTCTCTAATTGATTAGAAAATTCTTTTACCTGTGACACATCTTTTGCAATGAAACAAAGATCATCCACAAATGCTGATAATTGACAAGCCCCACCTTGTAACTTTCTAGCATATATGCAACCATCAGCTTTGCAACTCTTGAACCCAAGACCCTTCAATGCCATATCTAAACAGATATTCCAATTCCTGACTGACTGCTTCAGACCATATATGGCCTTGTTCAATTTATACACAGTGTTAATTAAGCCTTTTATTTCATACCCTGGTGCTTAAACCATGTAAATTTCTTCCTCTAAGTCTGCACTGAGGAATGCTGTGGTTATATCAAAATAGCAAATATTATGGCCAGATGCTGCTGCCAAAGCTAGTGCCAACCTTGTGCTTTCACTCTTTACGGTTGGTGCGAATACCTAATCATAGTACACATTTTTTTCTTTGTGAAAAACCTTGTGCCTCTAATCTTGCTTTATATTGTACCTGATTGTTGGGTAGTACTTTCTTTTTGTATACCCATTTACATCCTAAGGCTTTGCAATAAAAACAGGCTTTGCATCCTAAGGCTTTGTGGCAAAATCATAGATGTGAACACTTTATATTTATCTATGGATTTCATTTCTTTGTCCATGGTTTCTTTCCACATCATTTGTTCAATTTTGGGTAGTGCCAATACTTCCTGATAGTTTCTTGGCTCATACCACTCATTAAACACCTTTACTTCACAAGCAGAATACCTGTCAGGTAGAATCCCCTTGTTCCATTGCTCTGACCTGCATGGCATTGACTGCTCTTGGGTTTCAACCCTCTCTGGCTTTGTATCTGAGTCATCATCTTCTCCTGATTCCTTTTCTTGTTCTTTTTCAACTTCCCCTCCCTGAATTCTGACATCATCACTAAATGAGTTACCCTCACTAAGTGAATCATTCAAAAAATTGGCATCAATTCTGTTCTGCAAAACAAGCACACCTGGAAATCACAATTCTAATCAGTTCTCAACAAATGAACCAGCAAACATGTGGAAAACTCTTAAAAACATTACTGGCTACATCAAACCTCCTTCCTAGGCAGAAGGAAACCAACAACTAGCAGATGACCTGAATGTGTTTTACTGCAGGTTTGAAAGGAAACTAGAGCCACCTATCTCCACAATCTCCATCTCAAACACACCAACAACAGGCAAGCCTCCTTCAACTGACACTAAGCCACTGGGTTCACAACCTTTGGTGATCACAGAAAAAGAAACACAAGATCTATTTCACAGACAAAAGTCAGGAAAAGCACCAGGGGCAGACAAGATAACTCCTTCTTGCTTAAAAGCTTGTGCTGACCAATTGGCTCCCATCTTCACTCTAATCTTCAATAAATCACTAGAGTTGTACTATGTTCCTTCTTGCTTCAAATGCTCTACTATCATCCCAATGCCAAAGAAGCCCTCCATCAAGGAACTGAATGACTACAGACCAGTTGCTCTAACATCTAATGTTGGGTATAAAAATTAACTTTACACCAGAGATGTTCCTATAAGGAATAATAAATGAGAATTTTAGTAAAACAGATATTTACCTAATTATTCATGTTATTACAGCAGCAAGATTATTGTTTGCCCAAACTTGGAAATCAAAAGAAATCCCAAATGACGAACCAAAAATAGACAAGATTTTTCAATGCATTGAACTAGATAGTACAACATTAGAATTGAAAGAAGGAGACATATCAGAATATTATAAAGTATGGACTAGTTTCTATGTATGGAGGGATATGAAAGGAAGTCTATAAAATGTCAATCAGAATTTAAGATGTGATTGAAATACAGCACAATGATTAATATATAAAATGACACAAAGATCAAATGTAAATATGTATATATACATATATATGTATGTATGTATATAAATGCTTATATTGTTTAATGATTTTTCTCTAGTATAATAATGTAAAGACTGATATGTATGTCAAAGAAATCCCACCACGTTCAAAACTTTTTAAATGTTTATTTTCAATAAAACATTTTTTAAAGAATTGCCTTTGGTGGGATGGGCAAAAGAAGTGGGAAATAAAATAAAAATTCAGATTTTCTCTGAAATCAACTACTGTATTCATATAAAAATAGTAACAAAGGAATGTTGTAATGGAGCTGTCATCCTTCACATTGCAGAATTATGATGCAATAATTTCCAACAAGAATAATTGGAAATTATTGGAGTAATAATCCAACATATCTGGAAGGTGTCAGTTACTAAAGATCTGTAAAATTCCATTGTGCAAATCTTCCTTTAACTCCTTTCCCTATCTTCCATGTTTGCTATATTACTAAAATGTTGTCCCTTTGTAGTATTCCTTGATTCTTCTCTTCATTTTCTGTTTTTATTCCTAATTTTTCTCCTTTTAGATTTCTGTTTTTACCTTATTCCTTAAATATATACCACTACAAAGGGCCCATCCTCTCAATGTTACACTTCTCTTTGATTATACATCAAATCAGTGATTCAGTGTTTCAGACTTCACTTCTACATCCCCTTAACACATTGAAATATCATTCATGCTCATATTAGTGTCCTTATCTATGCTAGCTAGGGATTCTGTGTGTTCTCAATACTATAAGGGCACTTGATTAAGGAAAGTTGGAATGCAAGATTTTTGAGTAAATCAGTAGGCAGCATAATTTCTTTTTTTAATTTTTAATTTTTAAAACAAATTTTCAGTTATACAGTATGTTGACTGGGTACATATATCTTGTGCAAATTTTTATATTTTGTAAACATTTTTTACTAAGATTACATTCATATTACAACCTATTCAACCTTATATATCTCATCATTATAACAATATCATTTAACTTCTTACTTTATTTTCCAACCATTTATAAAATAAATCCCATATCATATAATATTCCGCTTCTTCTTGTTCTTTATGTTAATCTACTCATTTCTGCACATTCCAGTATTTTCTTAATCACCTCCTCCTCTATTGGAATCTTTTCATTTTTCCAATTTTGAGCAAATAAAATTCTAGCTGCTGTTAATATAAATATAATTAAATATGTTTTTTCTTTATTATAATTTTCAAATAACATCCCCAATAAAAATATTTCAGGTTTTAAATCTATATGTTGTTTTGTCATCTTTTCCAACCATTTATTTTTGTCCAATATCTTTTAGCTTCTGTACATGTCCACCACATATGATAGTATGTTCTAGGTGTCTGGTGACATTTCCAACATTTTGCTGATTTTTCTTTAAACATCTTTGCCAGTGTTTCCAGGGCAAAATGCCATTTGTAAAACATCTTATAAATTTTTTTTTTATAAGCTGTTGACATTGTTAATTTATAGTTTCTGTCCCATAGTTTCTGCCATTTATCCAACTCTATCCCATAACCAAATTTTTTCCCCCAGGCTATCATCGTCTCCTTCACTTGTTCTTTTTCTAATTTCACACCTAGTAAATAACCATAAAATTTATTGATCATCTTTTCTTCTGTTCCTGTTAAATTTTTTTATCTAATTCAATCAATTCATTATAAAACCCCTCTGCTTTAACATCTTTTTCATATCTAGAATATATTTACATATATGAATACTAATTCATATCAATCCCTTGTTCATTCAATTCTTGTTTTGTTTTGAGTTCACCCCTTTCATTTAAAACATCATTATATTTAACAGTATGTCTCATTTTAAAAACATTTGTATAAACACCTCCATCATTGATAACCAGACTGGTATCTTCCTATAATGTTGTTCCCTTATTTTCTCCCATGTTGACCATAAAGAATCTCTTACATAATGTCTTTGAAAGTAACCATGTATCTTATTTTTCCCGTACCATAAAACAGTGTGCCAACCCAATTGTAAATCATGTCCCTCCAATGTCAAAAAGCCTTGTATTTCTTAATACAATCCATTCTTTTATCCATGTCAATACCATGGCCTGACAGTATAATTTCCAATTGGGTACTCCAAATCCTCCTCTCATTCTTGCATCCCATAACAATTTTATTTTAATCCTTGCTTTTTTCCCTTGTCATATATATTTTAATATTGTTTAATTTAAATCATCAAAATATTTTTCCAGTTTTATTAGAATTGTCTGGAACAAGTATAGTACTCTTGGTAATATATTCATTTTAATTGTCGCTATTCTCCCTATTAATGATAGTTGTAGGTTTTTCCATTTTTCCAGGTCTATCTTAATCTGTTGTTTTTTAATTATTATAATTTATAATAATAATCTTTGATTGTAGTAATTATTTTCTTTGATCGTCCCACATCTTGCTGTTAATTGGATCCTCAGATATTTCACTTTCTTTATGATCTGGATATCTAATCTGTCCATCAATTCTCTTTTTTTGCTTTTCTGTAATATTCTTCACTAATATCTTAGTTTTCTCCTTATTTATTTTCAATCCCACAACTATCTTTTCTATCAATTTGGGTCCTGTTTCTAAGAGTTCTTCTAGTATAAAAACCAGATTATCTGCAAATACCTGCAATTGTACTCCTCCTTTTTTATCTCCATGCCCTTTATTTTCATATTTCTTCTAATATTTCTATTTAATACTTCTAAGATCAGTACAAATAGCAATAGTGACAAAGGGCATCCTTGTCTAGTTCCTTTCTTAATGTTAACATTTCCAGTTATATCACCATTTACTATTATTTTTACTGTTTGTTTATAATACATTGCCTTAATCATTTTGATAAACCTTTCCCCAAAACCCATTTCTTCCATTTGCACGAACATAAATTGCCAATTCACATTGTCAAATGCTTTCTTTGCATCTAAGAATACCAAGGCCATCCACTTTTCTGGATGTGCTTTATAGTATTCCAGTGTATTCAATATTGTCCTCATGTTATCTTTTGTCTCTTAGGCAAAAAGCCATTTTGGTCCACATGTATAAAATGATTTAAGAATCTCTTTAATCTTTCTGCCATTATTGCAGCAAATATTTTATAATCCGCATTTAGCAAGTAAATTGGTCTATATTTTTTTTATCTGTTGTAAGTCAGAATCTTCTTTTGGTATGAGAGTAATGTAAGCCTCCATCCATGAATTAGGTACTTTGGCATTTATCAGTACTTCATTTAATACCTCTAACATTATATTGCAAAGAGTGTCCTGTAATGCTTTACATAGTTCTGCTGGTAGCCCATCCGGGCCTGGAGCTTTCCCATTGTTTTGTCTGTTTAATGCTTTGGTTAATTCCATCGTTATCTTTTCTTCTATTAATTGGATTTCCATTAATTGGATTTCTTTTGATATTTTAGGTAATTCTGCTTCCTTCAAATATTGCTTAGCGTTCTCTTCTGTAATTGTCTCTTTTTAAAAAAAAAAGTTTTATTAATTTTCAATAAACAAACATACACAAACAAAACACAAAACATAAAAACATAAAACATCTTTTTGGAAAGCAGCTTAGTCCCGGGTTACATCTTTTTGTACAGACATAAATTCAAATTCATGCTCACTTTTATATACCATTTCATATCTTATTTACCATTCTAGCATTTTCTAAATAGTTTCTCCTCTCTTTTCACTCTAATTCTGTTTTATTTATTTCATCTCAATTTGAATCATTATACTTATATCCTTTCTCTGTTCTGTTTCAGCTGTCTATTATCTTTTCTCATTAATACAAAATTTCTCCTGTAATCACTGATTGGAATACGACGTCTTTATATCTTTCCCCTAAATTTAACACTTAAAATAATACATAATTTTCATTCAGATTCTGCTTAGTACATTCTAAAGCTACATACTATATTTTAAAATAAGAAAAGATTATAAATTTATAAAATAATTAAAACAATAATCCATAGCAATTAAACTCTATTGTTAAAATTAATATTCATTTAAGTCTTAAACATTTTACACATTCTTTTTCAAATAGGTATCATGCTTCTACGGGAATACTTATAAGTTTTGCTTAATTACTTCCTCCCCATTTCAGTTATATTTTAAAGTATTATGAGATTAAAATGTTCCCGTTACTTCTTAGTACAATTCTCTCATATTTCATTTCATTTATTTTGTTAAAAAAAAAGAAAGAAAATTTCACTAAATTACATTAAATATTTTATCCCATTTTATAATCATATATTGTTCCAATTTTCTAACATTTACTTCAAATACAAATACAACAATACATTCTTATGTACTTTTGCAGAATCTCTTTTTTAGTTATATTTTTACCCATTATCTCTAAATAAATCCTGTTTCTTTACATCTTGTTTCAGACCTTTGTAGCTTCTCTACCCTTTTTTCCTTCCTTGCTTCTCCAGTCTAGCCTTTTTACCCCCTTGTCACTTGATCTCCACTTTCTTCTGTATTCCTCTTTTCTGTTGCTTTCTGACATTGTATCGACTTTTCACCTTATTTTTCCCTTTTTTGGTTGTTTTTTTAAGTCTTAAATTCTCCATTCTCTTTCCCCGCTTTCCCTTTTCTTCCCCAGCTAGAGTTGCTTGTTCATTAAAGATGGCTTCTTCTTCATCCCAATTTTCTTGTTCTTGTACTTCTTGTAGTTTCTCATAAGTAGAAATCGCCATTTCCAAGAAATGAAAAACGGAGCCAAAAGAGCCCTTCCCTTCTTGTTCCTCTTCTTTATACTTTTTAAATTCCATTTTCAGTTCATTGACAAGTAGTGCCATTGTAGAAAAATTTTTAAACAACCCAAATGTTTTTAATCCTTCAAATAATAATTTCCAAAAGTCCCAAAGTCACCAAGCAATCCAAATACACACAGATTGTTTCATTTAGCACTTTCTTCTTTTTACACTTTCTCTTCCTGGGATTACAGTTCAGTTGCAAAGTTCCAATTAAAATGTATCTTTTAGAAGTCTTGTTACAATTTAACTCTAGTCTTGTAAATTCCAAGAAGCCTCCTCCAGCAAAATCTTAATCTTAATTCTTTTCGTCTCCCTTCCCACTTACAGCAAAAAAAAAAAATTTTTTTTTCAATATTCAGAAATCTTTATTGTCCCCTTGGCTTTAATTTTCCAGTTTGATTACCTGCTGGTGCCAAAGAGGGTTTTTCCAATTTTCCATTCATCTGCTGTCACTGTAAGGAAGGAGAGTGAGAATAAAAAACTTTCCCTTTTCACTTTCATTTGCTGCTTCCAGATCTTCTTTGGGAGCGATGTATCTTTGATGAAATTTAAATTCCAGGGTATTTTAAATATTGCTTGTTATCCCAGTCAGCCAAAACTTTCACTTCTCAGCTTCCTCCTGCACATTCTTTCCTGGATGAGAGCTTCTTTGTGGCGGCCATTTCTGACTGCCGCTCCACTGCTTTCAGAAAAGGGAGTTAAGCCAGTTGAGGAGGGGAGTTACGATTCCCCCCGACCCTTGCTGGATCTCCCCTATCTCCAGTTACCTCTACAGAGTAAGTATAAACCCGAATTCGGCTGGATCGGGGCACTCCAGCGGCGAGCGCAAGCAGAAACCACGCACGATTGCGGATTCCTGCCTCTGCCGAAGCCCTGCAAACCGGAAGTCCTTCTGTAATTGTCTCTTGATCATATAGTTTCTGATAATACTTTTTAGCTATTTCTTTCTTTTCTTCATTTCTATGGCAAACAGTTCCATTGTCATCTATTAATTGTATTATCCTTTTCTGTTCTTTTTCTTTTTTCAGCCTACATGCTTACCATCTTCCTGGTTTGTTTGCATTTTTTAAAAAAATTGCTTAGATCTTTTAATTTTTTGTGCCAGTTCTTCTTTCTCTACTAATTCCAGTTTATGTTTTATTAAGTTCATTTGATTTTTTATATTCTTTTGCTGCAGATACTTTTGTAATTCTTTCTCTAGTCTCTTATAATCCTAGTATCTTTTGAACTTGCCTCTTTTTTATTTCTCTTTCTTGTATAGGTTATAGTTAACACTCTGATATAAGCCTTCATTGTATCCCATACATTTTGTAATGAGGTTTCTTTTTTAAAAAATTTTCTTTAAAGAAAAACATTTTTTCCATATCTTTAATAAATTCCTTTGCTTTCAGAATTAAGTTATTCAATGTCCATCTTATCCTTTTCTTTTGTCCCTTCCACATGACTCTTATTGGGTTGTGCCCAGGTGCCTGCCCAGGTGCTTGCTTCAATGCTTATTTCTTGTATGTTTGATATTAGTTCTGTTGACATCCAAATCATATCAATGCTTGACCACGACAAATGTCTATTTGAGTAGAATGTATATTGTTTACTTTTAGTGTTCATTTTTCACCAGGCATCCCATATATCTAATTCTTCTGCCATTTTAAAGAAGAATTTTGGTAATATTTTCTATTCTTCTTATTTATCTTCTGTGTTTTGTAATCCAATTCTGTATCTACTATCGCATTAAAATCTCCTAAAATACATATATTGTCATATTCCAGTTCTATTACCTTCTTATGAAATTTGTTGTAAAAAATCCTCTTGATTCTCATTTGGTGCGTATATTGCTACTAGAAGTATCTTTTTATTGTTCTCCATTATCTCCATCATCAACATCCTCCCTTCTTTGTAACAATTAATTAAGTTTTTATTGTAATTTTAATATATAAGATTATTCTTCTTTTACTTTGGTGTGCCAATGAGGTATATAAATTGCCAATTTTAGAATAGTCCAAAACTTTGATATGTTGTTTTTTAATGTGTACCTCTTGCAAACAAATTATATCTAGTTTTAATTTTACTAGTTTACTAAAGGTCCATTTCGTTTTGTTAGCCAAGTTATATTTATATTTATAAATTTATATTTGGTAGCCATTTATATTTATTGACATTAACTTCTTCTCTTCTTCCATCATTTATACTTTATAAGTAGGGTTTATTGCTCTTGTCGTTCTTTGCTCTCATTTCTTTTAGTTCTGCTCTTCCTCCTATTGCTCCTTCCTCTTGTGCTCTCTCCTCTCTCTTTTCTTGTCTATCTCTTTCTTCTGCCATTTCCTCTTGATATTTGATTATTTCCCCTTCTCTCATTCTCTCCTCTTCCTTTCCTCTATTCATCATAAAATTGCTCTGCTTTTTCTATTGAATCCAGTCTACGTCTTTGTTTCTGCCAAGTAACCATCACATCTTCTGGTATCTATAATTCACTCCTTTCTTAATTAGAATCTTTGTCAAGAACTGATATTCCTTTCTCAGATCTGTCACCCTTCTCTGAATTTGTTTTAGCACCATAATCACTTTCCCTTTACATTTCAAAGGATCATCCCTTGCTCTCTGCAGTATTTCTGTTTTTATTGCCTTCTTGATAAATCTCACATGCACTTCTCTAGGTAATTTATTTCTCATTGCATATCTAGTGTATACTTTGAATGTTTCATCAATTCCATCCACCATTTTTTCTTTAGGCACCTCTAAGGCTTCTGCTAATATCTCCAACATTATCTCTGCAATATTTTCTCCTTTTTCTTCCTCCACATTTTGAAATCATAAGTAAAAAACTGCACAATCCATTTCTAATGAGACCACTGTCTTTCCCTTATCTTGATCTACTAGTGTCAGCCTGTAATCTATTTCTCCTATTCTTTTCTCTGTTTGGTCTCCTCTTCAATTTTTTGCATCCTCTCTTCATTTTTCATCATCATCTGTTGTATATTCTCTACTTTTTCTTCTACTCGCTTCCCTTGATCCTGTATTGCTTGTATCATCATCTTTAACTCTTGCATTGAAACTTCCTTTTCCTGCTGTAACATAGTCTGCATTGATCACTGACCCACAAGGTTTATGGAAGATGAAGTGGGAATCGAGGATGTTGTTGTAACTGTCTTCCTCATTTTTCAATATTTATTTTCTAATCCCAAAACAGAGAGTAAATGCAGGTCCAACTTCTTTTCTTCCAGTTCTTCTCTACCTTAATCCAATTTATAGAGGTAATAACCTCAATATCAGTTAAAATACAAATTACAAAAAGGGAGGAATCAAAAATATAAAAATATAAAAGGAAAACATAAAGGAAGGTAATCCAATAATAGTAATCCAATGGTCCAGCAGTAAGAAAAAGCAAGAGAAAGGAAAAAATGATAAAAAGGAAAAAAGAGAGAAAAAAGATAAAATAACCAGCAGTAACTTTGTCCAAGTATTTCTCATCCACTATTATATTCCCTTGAGAAAAATCCACAAAGCAAGTCTGAACCATCAACTAATATCCGAAAAAAGAAAAGATAGCCAAACAAGAATAACAAAACAAAATATGTTCCAGGAGAGAAAGAAATCTTTTATCTTCAATTTCCAGCTGCTTAATTTATTTTCCAAGAGCTGCACCTGTTTAAAACAAAAGTACAGTGCTCATCTCCCTATCTCTCTTTTTGAGTCAAAACAGCCTTTAGCCAAAACAACTTTTTATCTTTCTTTTTCACAATCGTAGTCCTCTTAATCTCTCCAACCTTCAGGTGGTGCTATTGCTCTGCTTTCTCTTTGCCTCTTCACTATATTGTTTCAAATGATTTCATTTTGTATTTTACAAAAAAAGAAAAAAAAATGATAGGTTAAAAAAAAAGAAAAAAGGGAAAAATTAATCCAATATCTAGTTTAGTCTCTGTCCAATTAATTCCAAAAAAGTTCAGTCCAGTTCCAAATATTACTCCTTTGTTAAAGTCTCAATTAATTGTTTCCTTTTTCAATTGACAATTTAAAAATGCTTTCCTTGCCGCTTCCAGAGAGAGATTAACTCACTCCATTTTTGTCTTCAAATCCTTATATAGTTCTGCTTTTTCTTGGGGTGCTCTTTCATTATTTAAAAAGAAAAATCAAAAATTCTCACCCAGTCCAGACACACTTTCCTTCAGTTTCTTCTTCCTTTTAGAGCTGTCCCAGCCTTTTAGCGGCTTTAATAGTCACTTTCCACTGCAGCCGGTTTGGAAAGCTTTCTCTGGATCAACCAGGGACTTTGTGGTGTCCCTGGGATCAGCAGAGTGTGCTCCCCTTATTCATCATCTCTACAGGATGATTTAAGTACAAATGGACTGTCCAGTTGTAGGGATATCAATGGCTTTTCGGTAGACCCCGAATTGCTCATCGTCTTGCCACGACGTCAGCTCTGCCCTCTCAGCATAATTTCTAGTTAAGTCCATATACACCAGAAACTGTTTCCAGAACCTCTAGCAAAATTAACAAATACACCTTTTGTTGACTTGCACCATGTTGAGGATTGCACTCCAAAAGTAAAACTTGTATCAAACTAATTTTAAGTTCAGTTGAAAGGCTTAGCATTTCCTTCTGTCCTTAAAATTCACAATTCCCTCTCCCCCCATAATGAAAAGGGATTAAATTTCCTCCCTCCTAGTCTGATGGGCTTTGGCAGCCACAAAAAGAGGACTGGCAAAGCTGTACTTTTTCTATTGCAGTTTTAGCAGATGCATTGGTTTCAATGGTTCTTATTATTTGTTTTATTTCCTAAAACAGCATGCATGCACCATACATAAAACTTTATACATTAAAAGATGAAACCAGCAAACTGCTTATAGATCAAGGTAAATTACCAATAGCTTTAATTGACCAGTTTACATCTATCAGTGAGTTATTCAGAAGTATAAAGCAGTATTATCTTCTGGAAACAGGTGGAAGAGGCTGAAAGCAAATATCTAAGCCTAAACAATCTTTGCTGCAAAGTGAAGACCTGATTTGAAGGGGGACAGTGACTTTTTAAAAAGTCATTTTCAACATTTACATTCATAAAACTCGGGGATGAATGACTTGAGAAACAAAACATTATAAGTAGAAATCATAAGATATAAGATGTTGACACATGAAAACCTAAACTTCATTAAGGATCTGATTCTTTTCCCTATATCAAATTCTGTGATAAGGGTATATACTTACTGACATGCTTCTTTGGAGGCAGAGAGGAAATTTGGAGATGTGGTAGCTACAAAAATAGCCCAGGCCTCCTGTGACAAAAAAAAGTCTATTAAAAATAGACTTGCTTAGCTAGCTGTTTCCAACTCTGGAACACTCAGTCCGATGGTAAGAAATATGGTCATTAGACAGTGAATGGATTTGCCTATAAATGAAGAATATGCTGGAAAAGTAAACCTTTGGCATGTTAAGGAGAAGCGCTGCTTTTCCCGAAGGAGCAGCTGCTTTTGTTAACAATGCAATGGAAGGTTAAGCACTATAAACAGGATTTTAAACAAAAAGAACATGCTTGATCAAAGGCACATACCAAAGACATATACCTTTTTGTACCAAAAAGTATTGAGAAGGGGGAAAATCTGCAAATTGCTGACTCTGGGGATTTTCCATTTCAATAAGACTATTCCAGAACAATAGCCTTGAGAACTAGGCAGTAATCAGCACTATCTGATTTAAGAGGAAATGAAACAGGTCACTGTCTCTCTCTCTCTCTCTCTCTCTCCCCACCCCAATAGTTGCTTCATGCCAAGTATATTATGATTAACAGTTATCCTCTCCAAACTGTTGACAGTTTATGATATAGTTCACTTGGTTTACAAAAGTCCACCAAGATTGCTGCTATATACTAAAACAGTTTGAGAAAAAAATACATGTCTATATATAATGTTATCGTCACAGTATTTGATACAGAACAGTAAGTATTTAAATAAGTTTTCTTCTTTATGTTTCTACTTTGTGAGATGGACTAGGTTGAAAAAGACTAATTAATTCGAGGTTCACTAATGAACTACTATGGCACAGTAATGTGAAGAATTTTGTTCCGCACGTTACAGTACCATAGTAGTGTCCAACCATGCTAATCGTAGAAAAAGTGCACATTTGCTAAAAAAGAAGAGCCCCTGAAACATTCTTTTAGTGTTTTAACTGAATTGTCACTGAACAATATGCAGCAGATGATTACTTTTTAAAAAAAATTACCTAGTTATACTTCTTGAAAAAAGGAAACTCACAGTGATCCTACCTTTTATGATAAATCTGAGCATTCCAAAACCAACATGGTTGTTATTTTTTTGTTCAAAAACCAAGGCAAAATGCTGTATAGGTAGTCCTTGACTTATAACCATTCATTCAGTGGCCATTCAAAGTTACAACAGAACTGAAAAAAGTGATTTATGACCTTTTTCACACTTATGACTATTGCAGTATCTCCATGGTCATGTGATCAAAATTCAGGTACTTGGCAATATTTTTGATGGTTGCAGTATCCTGGGGTTATACGATCACTTTTTGTAACCTTCTGACAAGCAAAGTCAATGGGGAAGCCAGCTTGTTAAGAACCATGTTACCAACTTAAGGATTGCAGTGATTCACTTATCAGCTGTGGCAAGCAAGGTTTTAAAATGGGGCAAAACTCTCTTAACAACTGCCTTGCTTAGCAACATAAATTTTGGACTCAATTGTGGCCATACGTCAAGGACTACCTATACCATTTTGTATCACTATGTTCCACATTTATTATACCCATTCACCAAAAAATAGGCAAATGTCCTTGTAGGACCATTGAGAATTTTATTACCTTCTTCTGAGAGAGCTGCAAAACATGAGGTTTATAGATTGTAGTGATATAACCTTGATATAAACTTTGGCAATTTTTTGTGAATATTGTAATATATATATTAGGTGTTAATTTTGTTAGTGTATAAGGTTCATAAACTGGAATAGACCATGGCAACAGATCAGCCAGTGGAGACTGTGACATGGCAACAGATCGGCCAATGGGGACTGTTTGGAAACTGAAACATAGTATTTGTTTTGTATGGGGCCATAAGAGACAGTTTGGAGTCTGGGTGTGGCTTAAGACTTGCTGAACTGTATATAAGAATTGGTTTGTCCTCTGTAACCTAGGCCTCTGTATCTCTCTACTCTAATGACTTGCTTCTATGAATATTGCTTCTGTGTTCCTAATTTTGTATGCTGACTTCTGCTGTATGGTATTTATATACAAAGAAGTTTCTTATGTAGATGAATCCTGCATAATTATTTAATTGTGTGCTGGTCAGATGTGCTGCGATACTCTGATAGGTTATGGGCCCAGAGCACACAGTAAAACTGAACTCTAATTAAGCTGAAGGACTACCTGTCCTAAGAGAGAACAAGACAGAGAAAGAATGCAGGATAGCTGTTGAATTCAAAGAGAGCTCTTTGCCTTGTTTGGGACAGAATAATTTTATTATTTGGGCTGCAAAATTAGAATGTTTCCTGAAGGCTAAGGAGCTCTGGAATATTGTTGTTAATCCACCCCAGGCACCATTAGTAGCAGCTGCCCAGAGGCAGCATGATAAGGCACTGGCCTACATCATCTTAAATTTAGAAGATGAACAATTTTTGAATGTAGCCTTGAAGACTTCAAATGAGGTTTGGTTGAAATTGAGAAGTATGTATGTGAGTGTATCAGCATGCAATATTGTGCAATTATCGAGACAGTTGTACAGAGCCAGGCTGCAGCCACAAACAAGTGTGGAGCAGCATTTGTTGCACGTGCAGACTTTATTCATTGAGCTGGAATGGTGTGGGATGCAGATTCCTGAATGTCAAAAGGTTCTGTTGGTGTAAAATAGTCTTGATGAAATGCGGGATACTGTTTCAGCTGTTTTTGAGTGTAAATCAGAGCAGGACTTACCAATGGAAGCCCTTAAAGCCTGTTTGATTTCTGAAGAAAATAAATGCCATTTTTAAAAAAACCCATGAGGAGAAATTCCTGAGGTGGGGGCCCAAGAAGCAGAGAAAAAAAAGCAACAGACAAGATGTCTGCAGAAATCGGATGACAGCCCAGTGAAATTTTTCTACAAAGAAAGCAACAGAATGGTGGTGTTTCACCTGTGTGATAGGAGTCATTTGAAGAAAGACTGTTTGCAAAGAAAAAAGACTACAGATGGACACGCTGTTGTTGCAAAAGTTGGCTATTGTAATAGCAGGGACAAATGGTTGATAGACAGTTAATAATTCTAAATTGTTTTTCAGAATGGATCCAGCTGGAGGTGATGCAGTGGCTTTGGCAAATGGCCAGAAGGCTAAAGTCACTGGAAAAGGCAGTGTGGTGATTCCATGTCTGAAGGAAAGGTTTAGCAATATATTGTGTGTGCCTGAAATGGAGCATAATTTAGTGTCTCTAATCTAGACCAAAAGGGGTTTGAGACCACATTTGTAAATGGGAACCGTCTCATAAAAGAGAATGGAAGTGTATATGCACAGGGCATAAAATAGGATAATCTTTATGTGTTGCAGGGACAAAAGATTCAATGTGCTCAACATTTGGGAATGTGAAACAACATGATTCATGTGTTCATCTCTTGCGTAGCAAACTTGGCCATGCCAGCTTCAGAGTTTTGCAAAAGACGCAAGGGTTTGCAGAAGGTATAAACCTAAAAGGATGTAAGGCATACTTGGACTGTGCAGTATGTAAACCATCAAAATCCAAGGCATTCCCAATGAGCAAAAATAGCACAAGGCAGACAACATGAGCTCCAGAGCTGATACATGCAGATTTGGTGGGGCCAATGCAAGCCAGTTTGGAAGGAGCAAAGCATGCGCTGGTCACTGTAGATGACTATAGCAGGTTGGGGTTCTTCTATTTACTCTACTAAAATAGAGGTGCTACAGAAATGTAAGCAATGGGTAAGCTTCGTGGAAAGGAGATATAAACAACAGGTATGTCAGTTGCAAACTGACAAAGGTTCCGAATTCATGTCAGCAAGTTTTCAACAATGGTTGGGACAGTTAGGAATAAAACATAGATGCACAAATCCATACACAGCAGCTGAGAATAGTGTAGCTGAAAGGCAGAATGGTGTCTTACAAATGATGAAGGACTCACTGTTGGAGGATTCTGGCCTGAGCAGGCCATATTGGGGTGAAGCCATGTTGACTGCAAATTATTTAATCAATAGGCTGTGGAGTTTTTCAGTTAATGATGCAGTGTTATATGGGAGAAAACCATCTCTGGTACACTTAATGGTGTTTGGAAGCACTGCATGGGTGCATATTCCAAAAGCAATTAGAAGAAAGGGACAACCAAAGGCTAGAAAGCTAAGGTTTAAAGGCTATGAGCCTGGCTCAAAGAACTATCACTTTAGTGATGGAAGCAAGAGAATAGTGATTTCAAGGTCTTCAAACTTTGCAGAGCAAAATTGGAACAGAATTAATGCCAATTTTTTGAACGATCCACTTAGTGACAGTAACTCACTTAGTGATGTGTCAGCATTCAGGGAGGAGAAACTGAAGAAGCACAAATAAAGGAATCAGAAGATGACTCAGGTATGAAGCAAAAAAGGGTTGACACTGAAGAGCAGGCAATGCAATGCAGGTCAGAGTGATGGAACAAAGGGATTCCACCTAACAGGTATTCTGTTAGTAAAGTTAAAGTGTGTAATGTATGGTATGACCTAAGGAACTAAAAAGAAGTACTGGCATTACCCATATTTGAACAAGTAAAGTGGAAAGAAGCCATGGACAAAGAAATGAAATCCATGGGTGAACATAAAGTGTTCATATCTATGATTTTGCCACAGGGTTGCAAAGCCATAGGATATAAGTGGGTATACAAAAACAAAGTACTATCCAACAATCAAGTACAATATAAAGCAAGATTAGTGGACAAGATTTTTCACAGAGGAAAAATGTGCGCTATGATTAGGTATTCACGCCAATGGTGAAGAGTGAAAATATACAGTTGGCACTAGCATTGGCAATGGCATGTGGCCATAAAATTTGGCATTTTGATATAACCACAGCATTCCTCAATGCGGAATTAGAGAAAGAAATTTACATGGTTCAAGCACCAGGGTATGAAAGTGAAAGGCTAAAACTGTATATAAATTGAACAAAGCCATTTATGGGCTGAAGCAGTCAGCCAGGAATTGGAATATCAATCTAGATACTACATTGAAGGGTCTTGGGTTCAAAAGCTGCAAAGCTGACGGTTGCATATACACTACCAAATTACAAGTTGGGGATTGTCAATTGTTGGCATTTGTGGATGATCTTTGCTTTATTGCAAAAGATGTGTCACAGAAAAAAGGATTTGCTTATTCAAATTTGAATTAAAAGGTTCGGGTGAGGACAAAAATGACCAAGCCATTGGGAGGAGGGCACCATGGGGAGAATATTATTCAGTTTTATGTCTATTTAAGTCATGAAGGGAGGAGTGTCAGTGTATAAGGTTCATAAAATGGAATAGACATGGCAACATGGTAACAGGTCAGCCAATGGGGACTGTTTGGAAACTGAAACATAGTATTTGTTTTGTATGGGGCCATAAGAGACAGTTTCGAGTCTGGACGTGGCTTAGACTTGCTGAACTGTATATAAAAGTTGGTTTGTCCTCTGTAACCTAGGCCTCTGTATTTCTTGGTCTCTGTGTACTCTCTCTCTACTCTGTAATGACTTACTTCTATGAATATTGTTTCTGTGTACCTGATGTTGTATGCTGACTTCTGCTGTATGGTATTGTTATATAAAGACGTTTCTTATGTAGATGAATCCTGCAGAATTATTTAATTGTGTGCTGGTCGGATGTGCTGCAATACTCTGATAAATTTAGAACTCTGTTTTGAAATATTTCTAACCCTTATCTATTGTATTATAAAACTTCTGATTGGTGAACAAAATTATACAAAATTTTGGTTATACACATTTTGGAGATAAGACAATGTTGATTTCAGAGTATTAATGAGTCCCCAGAGAAGTTATGTTAATTACTTACTTGGGGGATTGGTATAAAACCTGATATTTATGTAACAAAAAGTCACAACATTTGGCCTGATTTCTGAATTAAAACCAAAATTTGATATTTGTTGGTTTATTAAAAATGGCAGGAAGATTCAACTACAAGGTATAAGAAGGCAACATTGCCAAGTTATATAACTAGCCATTTGAGAGAAAATTCTAGAAAATTAGCAGAGTGCTAGAATTGGCATTCTTTTCAACATTTATTGTGTGCAGTTCTGAATTATGTTGTACTCTTATTAAGTGACAGGAAAGTACATCAACTAGAACCCATATTACTTGAACTGCTTTCATTCCAAGCTAAAGCAATTGAATTAAGCATTTTGTTAATTGGGTTAAATGGCACATTCACACATTAGTACTGAGGGTCCTTCACCACTATATCTCTGCTCCAAAGCAGATATTAAAGAGTTCTATGAATAATCTTAAAATAGCTCCCCTTTCCTTATACACTACAAGGACAGTATTCTACATAAAGTAGCTTTTCGCTGGCTAAGGAAATGGCCATATCATAATAATCGTTATGAAAAACATCAAACTCTTTGACAAAAATAGTATTTTCAAGAGTTTAGGAGTACATTGGACCTTTTGTCTTCCTATTACCTATTACCTATTATTACCTATTATATTACCTATGTTTATGCCAATTTTTGCCTCAAAATAATTGCAAAAAGAGCTTTGGGCTGACAGGTAAGTCACCTCTGTGTTACTTCTTAAATAATGGTGAATTGCATGAAATGGGTTTATCTGTTTCCTAACACTTAGAAACAACAAAATGTCTTGCACAATAATTAAAATCCTGGAAACTCAGTTCATGTTTAATTTTTAGCAAATCAAGTGAAGTTATGGAGGTGGCTACAAAGTCACACCCCCAAGCATATGACAAAGGAAAAAAATAGTGGAAAATGAACAGGTTCATATATTACAATAAGCCAAAGTTTCTTTAATCGAAGTAAATTAAAGGAGCCTCAACTAGCTAGATTCACACAATTCATTTAACATTGAGTAAAGTTTTAAATGGATTTAGACAAGATGGTAAACCAAGAAAGAAACCAACATATGGCTTAACATAGTACATGAACTCAGATGATAAATGAAAAGCATTTATTTTGGGTGTAGAAGAGGGAGTAGCATCTTTGTTCCAAAGTTAACATCACAGCCTTTGATACATACTTGTGAGGGGAATCTGAGAAAATCTCATGTGAAAGCTGTTCAATATTCAAGTAATTAAGAAATCATTGTATTTCTCATTGAATAACTATGTGGTAATTATGTCTACAAAGTGTAGATATTTGTTCTTTTGAAAAATATTATCACATGTAATTCCAAGTTAACAATCAAGACAAATAGACCACACAAACTGACTGTTTTGTAATATCTTGGTGAGATTTTGTAATTCAGTATACTTTTTTAAAGGAAGATTGAAGCAAAGGTATCCATTAAATTTCAGTTTGTTCTTACAACATCCTGTACAACTATTTACAGGACATAAATGCAGAACTTTGATCTCTATTTACTTATCTATTGTATCTGATTACATTTATTTCAGTATGTCTTTTCCCAGTAGCTGATTCAGGATCTGAACTTTACCATTTCAGATTAAGGATATCCACCAGGTGAGATATGGAGTAACAGTCCTGGGAAAGAGAAGAAAAAGTGTTACCATAAAGTATGGTCTCTCTGTGTCCCTCGTCCCCCATCTGCCCCCTTCCCCAATTTCTCTCATCGTTTCTTATTCCTAACAATCTCAGGCTTCTTCAAGGCAGATTAACAGTTCGAGTAGAGAATCGGAGGGGAGGGGGGGTGTTGTTAAAAATTAACGTGTACTTTTCTTGGGCCGTATTAGGCTAACCTGGCTCTTGGCCTTCTATCAGAATTCATCCAAGCGTCTCCTTGCTTCGAGCCCATAAAGTGGTGGGGGAGGAGATTCTTTCCCCTTTCGTTGTCTTCATAGACTTGCAGGGTAGCCTGATCACGTGCTTGAGTTCTGTTTGTCTGGCCTTGGAGGCTGCAGTCTACGCGTGGAGCCGGGGCTCGTTTTCCTATTTACATTCTGCCTGCCCTGGGCCTAAGCGGGAGGCCAAGCCGAGCTCACTTGCTTCTGTAGCATTTGCTTGTAGCTCCCCACCGGCTCCCTCCCCCAATCCTCGCCGCCTTTCGAGCCGTGGGAAGAAGGAGCGAGTGAAGAAGATAAAAGGGAGCTGCGTGCGGAACAAATGTGCTCGAGGGCGGCTTTCGGTGACGGAGCAGAACCTTGTAAATGAGAGATTTCCGTTCACAAGACTCCGCTTGCACGGTTCCTGTCCTGCCCTTGAACTGCCAAGCGAAAGCTTTGCGTCCTAACAAGAATGTAAATCAAATCGACCCTGCCTGCCTGGCTCCGGGAGAAAGCGCGGCGAATAACGCTTGGCTCGGTTGCTAAGTACTGAGAAGTGGAAGGTTTCTGCTCAAAGCCACAGCCAAGCCGGTGGTCTGTTTGCCAGGCACCGTTTAGTCGGCGCGCCTGCACAAACGCGCTCCCTGTTTACCAGACAGAGCTGGCCGGAGGCTCTCATTTTCACCAGAAGAAGTTGGGGAGGCCTCCGCGAGATTGGCAAGGGTCCATGCTCCGCCACGATCTTTTAGATTAATCTATTGTTCCCTCAAATTGCTCGGACTATTTGGAATTGCTTGCCATACATGTCAGCCAAAAAAGAACATAAAAATTCAAAAACGGTCAGGATTCTGCTCACTAGTACAATGGAGAGAAGGAACAAAGGGGGGGGGGGGCGTGCTTTTAACATGTACCGTAGCTGCTGAGGGCTCTTAAGAATCAAGCCCTCTGACCCCAAAGTGTTGGTGCATAATTCCAGCCAAGTTTGGACAGGTAGGTAGACTTGAGTAAAAGAAAAAAGCACTCTGCGGCAATTGAAAAACACTTTTCTTTAAAAGACTGGGGAGAGGTGGTTATTTTATTTAAGAGCTCACCCCACCTTCATTAGTTATGTCCGTTTATAACCTCCGGTCAATCAGGTTTGCAGGACTATAACAGTAAAACCTGAAAACCTTGTTAAGCTGATACAAGGCTGTGGCATGGAGGAGGGGAAGCCATGAGCAAAGCTTTATCACACTATTTCCAGCTCTCAGAAGGAGAAGAAAAACATCTGTCTCTAGCTCACACACACCAGATTTCAGCCCTGATATTGAAAACACATGCTGGCATTTTTCAGTACTGCCTCAAATAAAGGGATCTCGATTCTATGAACCATCCTATTTTATGAAATTAATTGGTTAAGAAACCTGTTTTCAGACACCCATTTTACAGCTCCATTTGACATTTATTTGATAGTACCTACTTCTGTATTAGTTCAGTAAAACTAGAGTACTGTGACAGATCACTGTTGATGAATATGCAGGAAAAAAAATATGTGTTTGCTATTCAGTGTTTTTATCATGCTGAATGTTGGTCATTATGTGCAACTAAGAAACCAGAGGCTTGGCTGGCAATTCCACTTAGCCCTATTTACCTATCAAGGTGTTTTAAGCTGCAAGAATGTCAGCAAGCAGGCTCAATTAGGACATGGCAGACATCCTTTCTGAGGAGGAAGTCAAAGCAAGCCCTTAGAAAAGGAAATTAGTATCACCAGGCAAACCATTGGCCTACGTAGGCCATCCTTTAGATGCTGCAGCCTCAGGACCCCTGCACCCATTTTTTTTAAAAATAAAAATGGGTTAGCCCACCATTCTGTCAGCCTCTACTGTAATCTGATTAACCTCACTGCCTTTAAAGAAGAAAGTGCCTGGTTGCCTGATGGCCTTCAGGAAAGCAGACAAAAGCCTAAAAGGCAAAACCTCTGGGCAAGACAGCAGGAGGTAGAGGTTTGTTAATATTCAGTCCCGGACTAGATAACAGGTACTGAAAGGTGTTTCCCATTGTGGAAAATCACCATATACAGTGAAATTTGCCACTCAGAATCCATTTGAAAAGCAAAAGCAATGAAAGATACAAAGCTTTCCCACTGGTGCCCTGGAGGGGAATAGACCATTACATTTTCTCTGGATTGGTTTTTGAGAATCTCTATATGCTGACTGTGGATGATGGAATGTGTAAACTAGCACTTCTCAAGGGGTTGAAAAAAGAATCTAAAATGGCAGAAATAGATCATCCTCTGAGTCCTACTCTTCACTTTTTCATTTTTGCTGTTCCAATATTACATTATCATCTTTTAGATTTCAAGTGTTCCAAAACCAGCACAGGATGCAAGAGGTTTCATCAATGGAGTTGGAGAGGTTTTATGAGATAATTTCTGCCTAGACCACAATTTTGAGATTAGCAAATGCTGCCTAGGTGATGGTTCTATCTGGAGATGAAAGAACAACTCTGCGCACATAATTCCCTGGCAGCACAAATCAATGATCTTAAAATGGACAAGTAGAGAGCTTCTGAGTTTCCCCAGCTATTTTCTAACAACAAATAAAAGGCTAGCACCATTGCAAAATGTTAACAGGCAAGCCAGCAAGTCCCTCATGGACCTCCAGAGTGCAGCAGATCAGAGGTCAGAATTTTCTTGACCTGAGCAGTCACAAACAACCTGGTGGAACACTTCACTTTTATAAGACCACAACGGAGCCTCCACTTAACCAACTATTAGACACTGCAGCAACAATAAGGAAATGGACAACAAGCAAGAACATGGATCTTTGCTTGGGTAAGGGTGGAGGACGAAGCCACACTGCAAGGCAAGTACCTTTAGCAATTTTTTTTTTGTAGAAACCTATAATTGTAAATTGGTTGTTTTCACTCACATCAGTGTGTGTAAACACTGAAATTTGCTGCCATTTCTATTTATGATCTGATTCTAGAGAACATTGCTCATTTTCAGTCCCTCGAGGGAAATATGTACTATTTTAAAGCAGATTGCAACAAAGACCTTGCAGGCGAGACTGAATGATGGCAATATTGTAATTTATACACCAGCATTCGTACAAACACACACACACAGACAACTCCGTAGTTCAATGTACTAACAATCTATGGTATTTTGTTTGTGCTTCAGCTATAAGATGTATAGGAACAAGACAGGAGAACCGCAGTGATGGCTCCTTAGCTTTCTGAAGGGCTAATAAAGAAACAGAGAAGCCTTCTTGCCTCTCTGCCCAAGCAGCATCCTATGTCAATTAACAGCTTCTAAAACAGGCAACCTCAGCGCTTGAAAGTCAGTTATAGACTTCACCCCCAAAACAAACCCCTCCAAATTCTTAGCACTAAGGGCCGACAATTCTCTGCGTTGTGTACACCGGGGCGGGGGATTTCTAGCACCACGCGGGAGTGGGTAGGTAATTTGGAACTGACTCAAAGAGCTGCTGGCTCTTTTGTGACCGAATTTCCAGGCAGTTAAACTTCTCTGACCACTGTGACATCTGTAGCTTTGCCAGTGGCACAGAAACTTTCCCTTCCTTCCAGCCCAGCCCAGCCCAGCCCCCTCCATCTATCAGTAAAGGTGCTGGGCGGGGAGGAAGCAAAAACAACATCAAAGAACCAGAATGTGGGGGAGGGAACAAGAGGAACCACAGTGGCGAGAAGGAAGGGAAAGAGATTCGAAACAGTCGGGCAAGCCGATCGCGCTGGGAGCCCTCGCCTTCTTTAAGCGCCTCGCCTTTTCGGGAAGGTTCAGGTCGGCCTTGACCGAAGGGACAAAAAGGTCGCAGTCCGAAGGGTCTCTGATGGAAAAGAGGCGTGTGGGTCTACCCATTCCCAAGTAGAGACAGGGAGGATCGATAGCTAAATTAAAGGGACACTTCCTTTTCCTTTTTTTTTTTTTTTTTTTGCACCGGGCAACTAGAAGCCCAAACAGATCGGAGCGATTGGTTTGTCTTTGCCAGAGATTCGGTCAAAGTCTCTGACGCGGCTTCCTTCCTCCTCCCTGGGAGTCGGTGCAAGTTCTCCGCCCCTCCAAGCTCCTTGGCCTTCCCGCCCTGGTGGCTCCGGGGGCGGAGGGAGGAAATTGTGGGTGAGGAACGGAGAGGACAGCCGCGAGGGAACTTTTCATTTCGCCCTTCTGGTTCGTTCACCCGTTCCCCTCCCCCACCACAAGCTGTCTGACAGGAAAATAAAAGGAAAGAAAACAGGAAAGTTAACCAGTCAACGGAGATGTGGGGAGGAGTGACAGGCGGAGCGGGATGAAGGAGAAAAGGCAGAGAACCCACCGAGCTAATCATGGTGTCCGGCTGCATAAGGGGGAGTCTTGAAACGGGCTCGGCGAAGCTGCGGGGGAGGAAGAGGAAGCCGTGAGCGAAGGAGGTTGCTGGAGGGGAGGGGAGGGGAAGTGAGGCAGCGCCATCTTTTCGTGTCACAGTCCCAGAGACTGACTGCCTCGTAGTCCAGGAACCGCCGCCGCGCGCCAGCTTATCGCTCGTTCGCTGGCTTTCTTCTAAGCCACTGGAAAGAGTACCTTTGAGTAGCCTCATAGCCCTGCAGTGTACAGAGCAGGGCAGATGAAACACTCCCCTCCACCACCTCCCGCGCCAGCCCTAATAGTTGGTGTGGGCCAGCAACCAAGCCGACTTCGGGGCTTCTCTAAGGAAGGCCGTGTCAGGCCTAGGGCTACGTAGCTTTGCTTTCGTACGCAATAACAGACTGGCATGTGACGCACACTGGTTTTTCTTTTCTCTTCCCCCACCGTCCGTAGCTCCTTCTCCCTCGCCAAGGCCGCCGCCATTTGGCTCCTTTGGGTTCTCTCATCCTTTTGCGGAAGAAACCTTGGGCTTCAGGCTCGAAGATGCCAAGAATAGCCAAGTGGCAACTTCCCGCCCGAGAGAGATCTCTTTTCGCGCCCTTTTCGCGTCGCCTTTCTATGCTTGCGAGGAGAATCCATCTACCCGCGGTGCACCTCTAAAGCCCGGCTGAATTGGCGTTGGCGACCGGGTGTTTTATTCTTGTGGCTTTTCTTTCTCATTTTCCTCCCATCCCCCATTTTGGGCTCGCAGGGTTGGCAGAGGTTGCCGACTCGCAGCCCTCTTTCCACCCTCCGGGCTGATTTTCGCTGCTCTGGGCCTGTGCCAAGGAAGACTCGGCAGCTCCGGTTCGCTCTGCAAAGAGTCGCTCGCTTTCCTCGCCACACAGGTTGTAGCTAAATCATGGGTGGTATCACAGCTTTCCTCGGAAGATTTCCTCTTATTTTCTCTCCCACACCCCCGCTCTTCCTGGTAGCTTTATCCCAGCACAGTTTAAAGGAAGGACGCTTTTCACTGTACTTGGCAGGGAAACCTGCCTGCCCGTTCTGAGCTGTTGCTGAATGGCGGTTCGCGCTGCACAGATTTGTGTGCTCCAGCTCTGTCCTTCCTTGGCACCGAGAAGTTCCTTTGGGCCTGGCGTGCTCGAGAGAGCGAAGCACAGGCAGGGAGCTCGCTGGCATCCAAAGCGTTGGTTCTCCCGGCAGCGACGCCGAGGAAGCCTATCTTAGTCTGCGCTCGCTCAGTCTACCGCACAGAAGCAACCGCACTGCCATCTCTCGGACCTGCTGATGCGGGAGCGAGGAGGGAGCGGGAGCAGTGCTTGGTGAAGGGGGATTTGATGGGTGGTTGGCTCCGCTTGGGGAGGGGAGGGAGGTTGGCTGCGCCTAGTAACGAGGGATGTGAGGGAGAGGGAAAGGTGGGCTGTTTGCGCCTGAGAAGGGGAGGGCCGCCTATCATTAGGGACGGAAAATCTGAAGCGGGGGTGGATGAGCCTGAGGGTTTTTTGTTTTGTTTTTTGTTTTTAATCCAAGCGTCTTTGCGGGGGGGGGGATCATTCCGGAAAGGCGGGAGGCGTGCCTTCTGTTTCTAATAAAGGAAGCGACTTTTCTCGAAGGAAAAGGGAAGGTGCTGCTGGTGGGGAAATTGCTTAAGGTGATGAAGGTTGCCTTCTGGGGAGGTGTGTGCACTGTAGTCTTAGAAATGCAAAGAATGGCAACACCTATGCAAAGGGAGGCAGGAAGAAGGGGAGAGCATTTCGGTGCTTTGGGGAGGGAATGTTATAAACAATGGCCCCAGGGAAGGTTGGATTTTCTGATGATTGTCGGCTGCCCCTATGGGAAAAGGATTAATAGATTGCAGATTGATGCTTGCTGCTCCTCAGAAAAAGGGTTTTCTGGAGAGACGTTGGCTGCCCTCGTAATAAAAGGGTGTGCGCGCGTTTTAGCTACCTGCCCTAGGGAAACGAGATTGGCGAAGACTCTTTGTGTGCTGCGTGCGCTGCTGGATGGCCCCGTTGGAGGAGAGGCAGCCACCGGCGTCGGGAATGTTTGGCAAAGACTTGTCAGAGGGGATCTGATGTGCGTTATGCTGGGGGAGGTGTCGGGCTGCGCTTCGTCTGTTGGGATTTCAGAAGGGAGGTAGGAGAGTCATCTCCTGTTTCTAATAAAGGAATCAGCTTTTATGGAAGGATAAGGGCAGGCAACCGAAGACGTGTGGGCTGCCGCCGCCGTTAATTTCGTTAGTTGCTAATCTTGCTGCCAAAATGAAAACCTTTTCCATCCTTTGAAAGAGGATCGAAGCCTGACATACACAGTTGCGGCAGCCTCAGAAACACAGGCTCTTCTGTCCCGTATCTAGAACATATCTCATCCCTTTCCAACTTCTGAGGGGATAATCAAATAAGCAAAGAGAAACAACGAGGCGCAACCCCTCCTAACAGTTCCGGCTTTGGGGGATTGCCAAGTTTTGACTAAGGGGAACTCTAGGGATGACTCATCACGGACCTTGATGAGGTTTGTAAGGGCTTTCTTTTCTTGCTACCTGCAATTATTGACCCTAGGAAAGAACTGCGACGAGCAGTTTCTGAGAAGACCTAGCTAGATCCCCAGGCTGGTGGGAAATTCCTCTGTTAGTATCAAGAGAAAGCCTCCCAGGGCCAAGAAAGCTGGGAGGCAAAGGGAGACTATCTTCCAACTTGTGTCCTTGAAATCGTAAATGAAAATTGTAAATGTATCTGAGGTGCCTTTTGGGGATGAATGCCAGTGTGTCTGAAGTCTTCTCCTGTGAGCCTTTTTTAAACTTCAGGCAGAAGTTTGACAACTTTTTGCTTCTCTGTTGTTGTAAACTGCTGTGTCAGCACCTCCAACATGAGATTAAAAAAAAAATAAACTTATACTGACAAATGCTTTTAAGATGCATCTCTAGGCAAGCTACAGTCTGTCCAATAGATCTGACTCAGTAGTACATTCAATGGATTTAGTGATAAAATACCACCAATGATACCAATGCCATTGTGGCTCTGTCCAATGTGGCAGTGGCCAGCCTAGGCAAGTGTACAGAAACCACTCTTTCCAGATGCTTAAGTATGAATTTAAGATACACTTTCTTAGACATACTGGTAGGTGTCATTTAATATATCAAGATTTTCTTCAGTGTCAACATGCCTCTATGTCTGGCTTGAGAAAGGTGTTCCATTTCTGACCTCTCTGTTATTTGGTTTTCTATACATTAGATGAATCTAGTTTCATCTAAAAGTTTTTGGAAGGGAGTACCTCTGTTTTCTTACTTGCAAATGTGCTGGGTTCAGAATTCCAGTTATTGTGTAGCATGCAAGATTTAAGTGTTTAACTCTATTTCATGAAGGACGCATGGTTCCAAGTAAGGGCATTTTTGCAATGGGCTGTGATCCACAAATGCTTCTACTGCTATAAATATATTTGCCTAGAGATGTTGTGTTTTTACTTGCCTCTCATACTTGTAACTTATAGAATGTCAAAGTAAATAGATTGTATAAAATTTAGACACTCTGGAACATTTTGAAACAAGAAATGCCACATCTGACACAACCTTTGGTGGCGATGCTTACATGACACACTGAACCACAAAAACACATTTAGCTAGCATGCACTTCACTTGATGTTTAAGAGCATTCTGCAAACTCAGCAAGCTGAACTGTTTTTAACTTATCTATGAGTACACCTGCAAATACAGATTGTGAGTTGATTTTTCCTGCATAGGATGGTGGGGTATAGTTCTTAGTAACTTTATAAATTTCCTCAGAGAGTTGCAGTCTGTCTGGAACCACTGTGTTAGCTCTGAAAACTGAAGAATTGAAGTTATATAATTGGCTTCATTGAGAAGCATTTTTTCCAAGAGGCGATCAAGCAACAGGGAAACATCTATTTAATCCATGATGGTTACACATAGGCAAGTGATTTATCTGTATTGCAATTTTGCAGTTTTAAAATAAACCTGCATGAAACCAATTTATCTTCTGGCATTTAAAACTGGCAGAATTTATAAAAGTTAGGTTACCTTGCTTTCCTACTGCAGCTTACCTCAGTCAGATATCTTCTAGGAAAATTGAACTGTGGTACCTATCATTCACAGCGAGTAGACTAGAGCATTGGTTGGTGAAGTTATGAATAATGGGAGTTGCTGTTTACAGGGCACTAGGTTGGGGAAACATACCCTATAATTACTTCTATCTTTTGGAGCAAGGAAGGATTTTACATTTATGTGTATGTCTTAGTCCCTGCTCATAGTTGCAACCACCTGAGTGTAGAATTAGAACCCAAGGGGGTTTTCCTTCAAAATAATTTACCCTCATCTAGCAAGTTGTTGAAAAGCACCTGAGGTGGACCTCTGAGCTTTGCTGCAGTTATTCCTCTTGCTTTGTCACAAGCTGAGGTTTTCTCTTCTCTCTTCTGCATAAAATGTAAGCAAACAAGTCTAAGTGAGTAGTTGCTGTTCTTTGATGGGTAGCCTATCAAACCCCAGCTGCCCCAGTAAAGATGAAGGCAAACAAAGAGGATTCCTAGTGCCTTAGTTTGCATTTCTTTTGAACATTTTTCCCTTGCAAGTGGCCCTGACAACAGAATTACTTGCCTAGTTTCAGTGAAGCCATCACATATGTGAGAGGGGTGGCTATATAAACTGAATATATAAATAAATAAGGCAGTAAGACAGCTACCCTTCCCCACTTTCTTACAGCTACTGCACTAGGAGAGAAGCTAATATGACTCTTTGTATTGCAGAGATCCGGAGTGTGGATTAACAAATCCCTGCAATTTCATTACTAAGGTGAACAATTGAAGCTTGTAATAGACTGGGCAGAGAGGAAATGGGTACCATTTGGCTTGGGTGACACAAGCCCAGACAAAATGTTAGCAGATTTAAAAGGTCTCCCCTGCATTTTTGAGACCAATGCTTTCTTGAAAAACAATGTTTGCAAACTAATCTGTCTGTTAAATTTATAGTTCCAATTAGTTCTGATAAAAAACTGAGTTTAGCTGTGTATGCACCTTCCTAGAAGTATCCATTGGAGTTCAATGAGATTCCCACTTTAGCTATTTGCGTATTGAGGCAGCCTATTTCCAAACTGACAGAATTAAAATTTCAGAACCAAACCCACTTTGGTTTTACTTAGAAAAACATGCAACCAGGCAGCCCTCTGGACACTTTCATTTTTCAGGCCTATAAACAAGGTTTTCTGTTTGAATGCTGGACCATTTCGGTTTTTTTCCCATTCTGTCTTTTGAAGCATTGGCATTATAGGGGAGGGATTCCTGGTGTTTGACAGTTTTCAGATTTTGTGCTTTGCCAGAAACTCTTGCTTATAATCTATGTACCTTCAAGAAACCAGGGAATACCTTGCTGGATGCTTCTCATCAAATAAATGTTGTCTTTTCCCCTTTTTGGTGAAAAACACATGCTTTAAGACTCAAGTCTTTCCCCAGTTCACACCATTTCTCCATCCCAGCTCTAAGAATTTGCATTGTCATTTCCTCTGCTCTGCTATGAATGCTTTTCAGCTTGAATGAAAAAGTAGCTGCCTCATACTAACTCCTGGGCCACAAGAATTTTCCAGCACTGTGTGCTCTACCTCCAAGTGGGGTTCTGGTTTTCAGTAGGGCCTATAGTGGCCTTTCCAGAGCCGTGGTGGCTCTGGAAAGGCCACTATAATGGCTTCAAAGCCCCAACCCCAGGGAAGAGAGGCTTGTTGCTTCATTTAGAATAGAAAGAGGCAGAAAATGACTCACCACTTGTATCCAATCACTAAAGTCAAAGTTGTGTTGGCTGGAAGATTATGGGCTTTTCTCCTTTCTCAGTTCAGCAGAGTTCAGCAGAGAAGCAGCCCAATGGCTGATAACCAGGGCTCTCTGTTCAAAATTCAGTGACCAGGCTGTACTTGGACTGTACCACCTTGGATGCTGAATAGGGGGAAGGCAATTTTTCAAATGACCAAAAGAAAACCTGTGTCCCTTATTTGCAATCTAGTGTCAGTCTAGTGACACCATTATACTCAAGATGCAAGAAGAGAAATCTATCATTTCTGCCCCTCAGGTTATCTGCATTTTTGCAGGATTAAATGGGATTTATAGCCAAAAGTCACTCAAGCTTGCTTGGATTAAAATGCCTTGATGAGAATGCCTGAGTAACCAGGTTACTACTCTCCTTTCCCCAATCAAGTGCCATTTGAATGTCTTTGGGCTATAGTGCTCCAGTAGCTTCAATATATGGGGAAGGAACTAGATAGATGAATGATAATTTTAATTTAGTCAGTGATCCATAATAAATACAGGAGACACAATGCACGTATATCATAATATGAAGTGAAATGATATAAAGTCTGTCCATATGACTGTTAAAATTATTTCAAGACTCCACGTTGTTATTTTGGCCAAGCAATGGCTGTATGACTAGATGCTATAAATCACTAATGCAAAAAATAACCGAATTCCCATCTAAAATTTCAAGTCAGAATAAGCCCAACTTACTTCTCTGCAAACTATTCCTGTCTTTATTCAGACATGTAGCTTTTACGTAAAGAATCAGAAAACTGTTTGAATCCTGACTCTAGCTTTGTTAAATTGGATTAATTGGATGGGAGAAGGACCAGAAGGAAAAAATGATGAAAATAACTGGACACATTTATTCAGAAAGACCATTCTTGAGGCAATGTTATGTTTCAAAGTTGAAGCACAGTGTGAAAGAATTTGGGAAGTATACCTTCCTGACTACGGGGATAGTGTAAATGGGTTATATCAGATACACATTTGTATAATAAGCATGGTTAAAAATTGTGCTAATTGTGTTGGATGCTTTTCTCACCAACTTGTTTCTAGTAGAGGTGGGACATCTATTATTTGGGTTGGTCAGAGGAAATTAAACCTGTCCTCTCTTGCTGGCTTGCCTCAACAGTTCTCCCTTACAAACAGTCATCTCTTCTGAGAGCTAAGAGAACTGAAGAAAGTTGCAGAGCTTGTTACCGATGCTCTGTGATTGGTTGTCAGCGCAGCAAGAGACTAGAATCCCCTTTCACACCATCAAACATATCACTGGCTTCTCTTTTCCTGCTGTACCCCAGGAATGACAGGCAGTTCAACCTTCTGTTCTGTGGTAAAGGGCATTTTTGGAAACTCTCCCAGGATTTCCTGGCCTAACATGTAAACAGTCAAAATGGCTGGGCTATAAACAGCCATTAGCAGCCAGGGTTCAATTGCAACAGTTGTGACAGGGATTGATATAGGTGCTTAACATAACAAATATTTCCTTCTGAAAGATGGTCTTTTCAGTTAACCAAACTAATTTCATTATTGCTTCTCAAATTGGCATTCTGAAAACATTTGTATGCTGCACATAGTTTAGGCAGATGATTTTAATTGATCCAAAATAGTCTCCAAAATTGCTGACTTCTGCCCCAAACCTTGTCTTGAATATGCAACTAGGCTCCTATTCAAGTATGTTTCTCTGAAGGAGTAATAAGAAACCTGGGTTTTCCCCATCATTTCAGATGTAATTGATTATATCTCCCAGCCATATATATCCAGAACTTGGTGAGTCAGTTTCCTTACCTGAGTTTTAAAATAAGTAGTATTGATTTTTCAAGTATACACTATTTTTTCTCATTTTTGAACTGCAGATGTTCAAAAATTATTTTTAAAAAATTCAGTTATTCATTTATGTATTATAAGCTTTTATAATTGTGTTGATATAATTTGTTAAATTAACTTAAAGAACAATACATCACCAGTAGCAGATGATCCATTTGCTTTTTCTATTTTATTTAATAGGTTTACTATTAATATACCTATGTCAGAATAACATCACTTTATCCTACAGGTGGAGTCCCATGTATCCTGGCAATAACTATGTAATGAGGGCTGCTTTTTGCAATCTCTTCAGCATTTAATTGTTTATTTTGAAATGGGAAGAGGCATTCTGTCAAATATGGTCTGAAGTGGCATTGTCAGGAGAGTGCTATATTTTATTTGCTGTTTATACAACTGGACTAGAGATAGGAAGAATAATTTGAGGGAGGGCTATAGTACCGTACTCCCATCTAGGTAGAGTAGACCACTATTGTTCACTAACACCTTTTCCACTGATCTCGATGTTGTTTCTTTCTGGGATGGAGATACTTTCCAAATAGTAAACCATGGAGCAGAAGACTGGGAGGCACCTTTATGTGGTGCAAAGAAGTAACATGTTCCCACAGTTTCCTTGGGAATATTTTGGAAGTGATTCCATTGTCTTCTTTCTAAGGTTGAGAAAGTGACTAGGCCAAGGTCACTTGGCTGGTTTTGTCTCTAAGATGGGACTAGAATTCAGTCTCAGTTCTAGTCTGGTGCCTTAACCACTACACCACACTGGTTCTTTTACACCTACAATACTCAGTGATTTCCATGTCCTTCACTGGAACAAGGAGAAGGAGCAAAGAAAAAGATTGCTTTCTCTAAGCCTAACCCCCTCCTCTACACCCCAAGTCAGGAAATAAAGGGTTGAGCAACATTTCACTGGTAAATTCTATAAATTCTATATACACGAAAACATATTAATCAAACCAGAACTTTTTTTTGGACAGGCTGGCTCAATTATTTTTGTTTTTCCTGTGCTAAGGTTTCAAAGATAGAAAGGCCTTGTGAGTCCTCTCTCACTTGTTGGCAGAGTGTGTTTGTGTTTATGTGTGTGTTACATGCCTATAACAAGTTTTCCCCCCTGTTTAGTGACTGTATCAGTTCTTTGTGTATATACCAGTGTAGATGCCAACTGATTATCCAGTAGAATTGCAACAAGTGAGTTTTTAATCCCTTCTGCAGTATTGATTGGGTCTACTCAGAAGTAACAACATTCATTATCCAGGAAGCTTCCAAGTCACTTCATTTAGAATTACAGCCCAAGCATTTGACTTTCTAAAATAAAACACAATAACTGCTAAAACATGGTTCTGTACTGGGTAGATGTCCCCGTGTTATAGTTGTAGTACAAAATACTGCTAACACAAAATTTGGTTACTTTTGTGCAGAAAGGCATGTCATAAGAAAGCAGGAAACAGTGGTTGGGAAAAATAAATGAAATTCTAGATTATTACCTAAGAAATTATATCTATTGCAGCCAGGGTTTAGTTTGTGTGTGTGTGTGTGTGTGTGTGTGTGTGTTAAACAAACAGCAATTTCAATGCAAGACTGATCATATCTGCTGTATGCCAAGTCAAGGTGGTCTTGTTTTGCTATTCAGATTTTTTACATTCGCATTAAACCAGGCTCCCAAGGAAGCTATAGCAGCTGCTTGATTTAAGGCACATTCAAGGAGCGCCATTCAGAGCTCAGAATTGCGTTATCTGTAGGGTCCCCCCCACATGCATTCGTTGGTGAGCAAAGCGCTAATGAATTTAATCTGAGCGACACACTTAGGAAGGAGAAAAGGACTGAATCGAGGGCGGAGGTTGATCAGACCTCGGGCCTACAGCACTCAAGACCTTTTTGATAAAGGTGCCTTGGTAAAAACCAACCTCCTGCTTTTCTGGGCAGAGGGCATTGTTGCCCGGAAAAAGGGGAGCGAAAAACCACGTGGAGTTAGGAAATAGGAGCGCAGTGAATCCGTTGCTTGGCCAGAGCAGCAAGGGGAAGCCAGGCAGAAGCAGCCAGTAGCACCGAGATCCCACTCCCTTTCTGGCCAGCCATTAACAGCAGCAGCGTCTTCAGGAGTCATTCATGAGGTAGGCAAAGCATCTACCCAGGACTGGGGGTGAAGTTCTCATTGGCTTTCGATAAACACCATCTGGAGTGCCGCTGTCTCCAGCTCGCTCTCCAGTTTTTCTTTCCCAAGTGCAGCACAACAGCCTGACCTCTAAGTCAGCTCCCCGAGGACAGGCGAGAGGGGTCTGGACGCGATTTCAGTTTCTTCGTCTGCATATCCCTCGGCAGGGATTCCGCTCAGTCAAACACCATGGGGAAGGAGAGAGGGAGCGAAACACCACCAAGGCCCTGGCGAGGATTTGCAGTCTCAGGAAATCCTGAAGAAAGAATGAGGGGAGGGAGAAAGCGCACGCAAAGGAGGGGCAGAAAACCAACCAGTTGAGGTTTCCACTAGGAACGTGGCTGCAAGGGCCTCTGTGCCATGAGGGAATGATGGAAGAATGCAGTCTCTATAGGCAGCCCCAGAGGAGAACCGGGTTAAGCAAGGGCGTAATTGGAATCAGGCAGTCTGGGTTCAGCCAGAAGCGTGCCACGCCTCCCCAGGACTGCTGGGGAGTTTATCTTTAAGAGGGTCGGATCATAGTCCTCTGGCAACTCAAGTTCGTTTAAGGCTATTACAGCCTCATACTAGATAATGAGTGATAAAATATGCTTCAGAAAGTTTGGGGGAAAAAACCCAGCACTTGAAAGGTTTAAATTAGGAAATAATTAACTTTCCCAGTTAACTCCGAAAAGGAAGATGAAGTAAAAAATTTAGTTCTTAGTTCAACTCTTCAATTTTCAGGTGCGTCTATATCTCATGTAGGTTCAGCCAATAAATTTTAATGTCTACATTACTTCTAAAATGTATGTTCCATAAACAGAATTGCAGTATAATAGGGTGAGTCCTTGGGCTCCTTATCAAAGGGGGAGGAGGATGAGTGCAACGTTTTCAGACATATAAACTCATGAACAGAAAACAAGACTGAATCAGCCCAAAACGGATTTAAGTTCTTTCAGTCACTTCTGAGGAAAATCTTTCCAAAGCATTTCCAATGCAGGGGAGACATTTCATTTAGAACTTGTTGCCTTCCCCCTTAAGAGCATTTATTCGACTGCTTAGGAAATCGATGTCTTTTTGTTGTTTCTACCAGCTGTTTAGAAAGTTGAAGAGCTTGCTTGTACTCCCAAGGTTTCAGGTTACAAACTAGGTATTTTTCATTCCTAGTTTGAGAAGGAAAGAAAGAGGTAGGCCCACATCTTTCTTCTTTTCTACTGTATAAAGGTGCAAGCCAAAATCAAGAACTATATAAAATGCTTTCAGATCAGAAAGTTGTTTAAAGGAGCTCCTATATAAGAGATTTGCATGATTAGAAAAGAGAACTATTCTGGCACATTAAGTCACATATTAGACTAGGAAAATGTAGCCAGGATTCAGGTTTAAACGTGCTTTCTTTTCCCCCACAGATTCCTGAACTTCTTGATGACAAACAGGCAGATCATAGTTTTTCTGGAGTTCTGTGTATTGGGTCTTCTTTTCTCTACTTTTTTTTGTCTTGATGTAAACGGCTTTTAAAGACGGGTGAAAGGGGTTGAGGGTATAATTACCACTCTAGTGGGTGATAATAAAAAATTCATTCATTTTCACCAGGCTGGTTTATGGTTCCTTTCCGAACTTGCTCGTTTTCATGATCATTAACAAGACCTGTCCAATTAGAAGTAGGTTTCAACGGAATATAACAGATTTCCCGAAAAGCATGTTTAGATCTAGAGTTCTTTTACACAGTTGGAAGTTTTTCGAGCAAGGATCGAAAGTAAAAATCGGAGACGACTGCACAATACTGCTCAGGTTTCTTCCAAAGCCAGACCTCATCATGCTCAGTGGGGCTTGTTCCAAAACATATGCGTATAGGCTGCTGACATACTTAGCAATCCCTACTTGTGCCTTTCTTCACTAGAGATGTATCTCATCATCCAGCCATAGTTGTCCCGATATAAAGCCTGTAATGAAATGAAGCCTGTCTTCACGGCTAACGTATCGGCCAAGCACTGGTTGGTTGACACGATAGATAAATCTCTGTAATGAGGAACGGTGCTACCCTACTCCTGTGATAAATGACCATGGAATGCGCGCGCACCCCCCACTTCTTGAGGTACAGTGTTATTTCCTGTAGATTGCGTCTTGTGAATTCCAGCCACCGCTGAATGCAGTGAAGAACCACGAGTCGCGAGCGGAAGAACCGAATAAGCGAGTATCAGTCAAGATGGGCGTCTCAAACCGACATTCACCAGCTGACCTACTAAAGTCAAAAAATACCACTCTCGCAGCCGATACGCCAAAGGACCAACAATCCAAATTGTACTGAAGGAAAGCTAGCGTGCGAAGCGCTCCCCACGTCACATAGAAACGTGTTTGGAAATTTCAGAGACTACTGTCTCTGACTACCGAGCATTGCCTTTCAGAAATCAAACGAAGGGAAGCCGTTTGTTATTCCGGAAAGTAGCTGCTGAAAAACGAATGTTTCTCATTACAACAGAAAGGCTCGGGGCAACGGGCGGGGGCGGAAAGGCAGAGCATCCCACGATGGGACAAAAATAGCGAATAGGGAAGATGAGCCAAACGAAGAGCCGTGGGTGCAGAGCCGATTAACAAAACACGGGAGGAGGGAGACGCTCGAGGAGAACGACGGTTTGTATGCTTCTGGAGAAGCGAGATAATGGGAAACGGTTCGTTTGAGGGAGACTTAAGTATAGGTTGGAAGGAAGTACTCTTTAAAAAGGAGGCCTCGAGAGGCATTTCCGTGGCGGGGGGAGGGGAGCGCGCTGGTCAGAGAAGATGGAAAGTGCAAGGGGGGGCATATGGGAAAGGGGTACACTGTGTGTGACAATAGAGCGCGTGGGAGGGGAGGGGGAGACAAAGAAACTGTCCTTCTGGGGCTCTCGGTGATATAAGAGCAGAAGGAAAAAACGTGGCGGCCAGAGAATGGTCTCACCTGGAGGGGAAAAAGAAACGGCAGGAGGCATCTGCTCCCTTATCAAGGAGAACAAGGAGGACTTCTGCGGCATGGACACTTTTTCCTCGCCGTCATGAAGGCCAAGGGGCAGCTGCGAGAGGCACAGAAAGGTGATGTGAGAAAGCGGGGGACGCATCCTAAGGCAAGAAGCGACCGCCCTGCTGGGGCGAAAAGGCAAGGCAGCCCAGGCGGCGAGCGTGGCGGTCTGGCGCTGGTGTCTGGCTGCGCCTGCTGCTGGGGCTTTGACAGCTTGGCTAAGCGGAGGGAGAGAAGCTTTATGGTAATTGCAGCTCTCCACTGGCCTTCTGGGTAGCGAGCCGAGCAGGGAGTCTGAAGGGGGCGGGAGACTTTCCTTTTCAACCTCTCTTGGTCAAAAGGAGAGCGGAGTCTCCTCAGGACGCCCTCAGGCGAAGAGGCAAGCAGGGCGTGTGGAAAGGGGGGCTTGCTGAGACCAGATCAGCCGAGAGAGAAAGAACGAAAAGCCAGGAAACGGAGGGCGGGGGGGAGAGAAGTGGAGGAGGAATCAATTAAGAAGATAAAGCCTTGGAACAAGAAAAAAACCAAGGCACTCGGAAGTGAGGGGAAAGAATCGCTGGGAGAGCACGGCGGTGGCGGCGGCATTGCTTCTGCTTCTGCTGGCGGCGGCTCCCGGAGTGCTAAGCCCGCGGGGGGAGGAGAGAAGGGGGCGGGGAGGAGGAGCAGGAGGCCGTGCAGGGAGCGGAGGCAGCGTGCAGCAGACGGAGCCCGGTCTCCCAGCGGCAAGGTGAGGAAGAACGGCTTTCCCAGAGCCAGAGATTAAATCCCCAGAGCCAGCCCAGCCACACACACTCACAGCCGCCGCCAGGACACGGGCTCTCCGAAGGGCGGGGGAAAGGAGCCTGTAGGCGCCGTCAAGATCAGTCCCGAGAAGCCACAGCAGCAACATGGCGTTACTAAAGCGGAGCCGGAGAGTAACCGGCGAGAGCCCGGCGGGCTGTTGAACTAAGCCGAGGGAAACGCTGGCATTCGGCCTCTCTCTCCGCCCACCCGACCCCACCTGCCTCTGGCTAGTTGAGCCGGGGCCAGTTTGTCAGTCTCAGGGGCAACTCCGGCCTCTCGCCTCCGAGGTCGTCAAACTTTTCTCGCTCATCTAGAAAACGGACGCGGCTCGCTCGAAAAGGGACAGGCGACGGCAGCGCTGGACTCGGTGTACCCGGCAGCGTCTCTGGAGCGGAGACTAAGGTCAGTGATCTTCCCATTCAATGCTCCTCGCGCTTCGCGGAAACGCCGCGGCGGGCCACGCACCCGAGGGATCCCAAGCCTGACTCGTCCGAAGAATCTGCCTCCTCGCTTAGACTTCTCGGCTTGTGCTACAGATCGAGGCTAGGCGTTCTTTTTCCTTCTGCACCAGGTGTGGCTGGGATGCGTGTTAAGGTGCGCACGAGAAAGCGGGGGGGACAGCGCGTGCCTTGCTTGAAGCTTGCCTTTCTAGGGCTGGGATTGTTGCCAGAATTTATTTCAATTTGAAAGGACCCGGAATCCCAGGAGGAAGGCGGAACAGAGAGGACAGAGAGATTAACAAATCCAGCGGTCACAGCCAGATATTCCCCGGCTGAGAATTGCGGGTGGGGTACTCCGGGGACGGTTATGTAGTGCGGGCTGGCTAGAACTTTGGAAGCAGTTGGGCTGTGAAGCAGTGCGGTGGGGGTGGGGGGCCAAGAGGAGTCGAGAAAAGAGAACCTACCGCTTGCGGTCTGTCTGCTCCAGCAGGAAAGAACAGGGAGGGAGAGTTTACAGCGTCTCGGTCTCTTTTATCTTTCCGATTTGGAAAGGCCTGTAAAAGCCCCACCTCTGGCTCCCGGGGGAAAAAGGGGAGTGGGTGGAGGGGAAAACACGCTCAGAGCTCGATCAAGAAAGCTCAGGGCCCCGGGAGGTATTGTTGGAAAGACTCTTGGTTAGTTCTTATGGATCGCTGAGCAGCGGAGTAAAACAGATACGTGCCGGGAACTGAAGAGCTGCGCGTACCTGACGAAAAAGACTTCTGTATCTCAGTGGGTGTGCTTATTTTCCTAGGGACTCTTTGAGAAAGCCTTTGGGGGCAGTGACTGTTTTTTTCACCGGTGTTTTTGAGGCCATTGGAGACTTGATTTGGCGGGGTGGGCAGGAGATATTCCAGTGATAGTATTCCGGTTCAAAGAATGTGTGAAGAGCGTGGGGCCCAATATAACAGTTGGGAATCTCGCGGGTCCGTCGAAACTTCCATATAGCCACGGGTAGGTTAAAAAGTTGTCTGGTAGTCCCCAGGCCAGAGAAAGGGGCCAGCAAGATTGTTTGCAATCCCCCTCCCCGCTTCCCCGTCGACTCCAGGGATGCCAGAGCACCGTGTCTGAGGCACGTAGCTCCTTTGCGTCTCGCCCAGCTTCTGGGGAGATCTTTCGCTCGCCTTCCATGCTGGCTGCATCTCAAACTCACAAGGGCAGGGTACGTCGGCGGCTCCGGAAAAAGGGCTGGGTCGAGAGGAATGCCCTACCACCGCAGTAGGCTTTTGGCGAAATAAGCGTTTTATTTTAATGGCGATCGCCCAGGAGTCTGTTTCCGCATTATTCTTCTAACGATCCTCCTTTGGGGTTTCCGTCTGTTCCGAGGAAGCCTGGGGCTTTGTGTTTCCTTTCTCTGAAAAGGACGCTGACGGAAGGACGACCTGGGCCGAGTCCAAACCTGTCAAGGTTTTCTGAACTTTTGCCTGCTCGAAGCTCCTTGTGAAGGAGGCACAAGGGAAGGGCTCCCTGAGCGGGGCCCCTCGAAGTCTATTTGCCGACCAAGATAAGAAGCGGGATTTCACCTCTCCCCCTCCCCCCTTACACGAGAAGACACCAAACGCCCTTATATCCTTCTCTAGGGCATTGGGGACAGAGCCTACAGGTCAAACCAGATGTCCGAGGGCATTAGGTATTCATCCTTGGCACCCTTTCCTTCATGCGCCTATTTTCATGCTGTTAAGCCCCATTTCTAACCACTATTTGTCATTTGTTCGCTTGCTGTCGGTAGCAACTTTGTTTTGGAAATACTGTAGTCGCACCAACAGGCTTGTCTCGCGATGCGATATCCTCAAGATAGGGATAGTAATTTTCAAACCATTTCCCTTATAGCAAAGCAGTGGAACTGCTCTAGACTAAAGAGAATTGCGCTTATTCTGAGGACTCTCCTTCAACCCACTTTTACAAGTCATGTATGTGTTTCCCTGGATGGTGGTCGGTTTGTTTTCGTGCGAACAAGGGAACAAAACCCTTACTTGATCTTAAGAGGGCTGTAAAGAAAGTGGTAAGTCTTTTTCCTCCCCCACTCTCTCTCGAGCTGGGCTTAAACTCAGAGTTTTCAGAATTAGTAGTTGTGCGTTTCTCCAAACTATCCTTGACAAAGAGTGTAGGTTGCCCACCCATGGCAGAGCTTGCCATCTAGTTCACACCATGGAAACTACCTTGTTTCGAAATAAGAATGGTTGAGCCCATGAATCTGTGAAAATGAATGCCTTTGAGTCACGGTTTAAATTTGGGGATGCCTGGGAGGCCTAGATTCTAATCTATTCTTTCCTCACTCCAATCATTTGCTTTATATTTGAATGAGCCCAACCTTCTCCCCGTTCGGTTACAGAATAAGAACAGAAAGGAGTGGTGCGTTTCTGGCGACTGTTTAAAAAAGCAGGCAAAATCCCATTTGTCCGGCACGAAGGTGGACATTTTCTAAGCATTCTGAATGGTCTTTGGGACTGGTAGGACAGACAATTTCTTTACCGTCCTCCTTTCTCGAAGGTGAGGTAGAAACAATCGACTGGGGGGTGGGGGTTGGAGAGATGATTTTCCCCGGGATTGTTTCGGCCGCCTATGATAGATCGGTCTAGACAGTCGTTCAGACTCCTTCCGAGCGAAAAAAAACGGAGCCTGAAAAGGGAGTGTGGGGGAAACGCAGAGGAAAAGGTCAGCACGTTATTCGGTGCTTGAGAATGGGTGGTGTTAACCCTTCACGGGTCAGGGCCTTAACTCAGATTGTGTGCGTTAAAGGAATAGACCAGGTTAGTCGGTGGTTGCTTTCTTTAGGGCAGGTCATAGTGAACCCTTCTTGCTCACCCTTGTGATCTAAATGCCTCGTGAATATAATTTTGTAACCTCCTTTTCAAGGCGAGTGCCAGAGCTTTCCGTTTCCAAAAGTTTCCTCATGTTTGGGAACTCCGCTGAGCCCGCTTAACCCCATGTCCTGGTAGTGCAGAGCCAGACAAATACCGAGGAACACTAGACTAGTCAGACGTAGAAGAAGGATCAAGCTGGAGAACGACAGATCGTTTTTCCCCAGGAGGAGGGGAGAGAGAGAGAGAGAGAGAGAGAGAGAGAGAGAGAGCGCACGCGCGCCTGACATAAAAGGACAAAGCTCAGGCAGAGAGAGGAGCTCTCTGGGCAAAGATCTCTCGGCAAACAACCTTCGGAGCAGAATCCAGTTTCCTTCTTCAACGGCGGTGGTGGGTGGGGTTTGGAAAGTAGGGAAACGCGTAGGTCAGGACTGACTTTGTTTCACACTGCTGGGCTGGGTTGGCTGACTTCTTTATGTTTCATACAAACGGACCAACCCAGCATAAACTCGGCCTCCGCTGCCTTGAGGCCCTTTAGACTTGCCTGCAGACTCACAGGGTAAATAGTGGTTCTGACTTTGCGAGCACGTCTCGGTTTATGCTTTATTTTCTGAGATTGGGGAAGGGGGAACGAGGACACTACCATAACGTCAAGCAACTCTCGGAGGAATACAAACGCTCAGCCTTTCCGATGAACCTCCCCCGCCCGCCCAGCCTCGGGTCGTAGACCCTTTCTCAGCCCCGGGGAAAGCTGATTTGCTTTTGATTTGCCCTGCAGCGCGGATCAGCTTTTTTTTCTCTCTCTTTGTCTGGAGCTCAGACTCCCGGCGCTCAGCCCTCTCTGGAAAGATTCCCGATGAGTCCACGCAGAGCCAAGCAGGCAGTTCTTTGCACGTCACATCTAAATACATCGGTAATTAGATGGAAGCACCACCGGAAATGATAGATTGGCTGCATAGCTAATAGGGACGAGGACAAATAAAGCTTACAGAGCCTCTTCCCCCTCCCCCAGATAAGTGAGCCCCTGGAAATCAAGCCCGAGGTCTGAAGCGAGAACTGAAATTACAAGTCCTCTGTTTTAGGGCTGTAATCAACCAAACAGATGAGTCTCGGTTGCTCCCCTGCTGCAAGCAGTTCTTGAACGTGTTTGCTGCAGGGTAGTGGAAGGAGGGATCTCGGGAATCTTTTCAAAATTCTCTGGGTGTCTGCTACCTAAGTACATACACCTAGGAGAAAGGCGAGAGTGGCGGGTGCACGAGAAAGAGTCCGATTTCAAATTATTGAAACGTCACACTTTGTGTCTTCATCCCCCAAAGTCGCACTGAAGCCTAGGTTAAGCGCCCTTATGGAAATTAATAGGTGTCGATGCAAAGACGCCAAGGAAGACTTCTAGCTCTGAAGCGCGGGAATAAAATACTAGCATTTGGGTGGCAGTTATCTAAAGTTACGAGTGCCTCGATCTTAAACGGCAGCGACCGCCATAATAAGTACCATCGACTTTAGGAGTTGGGAGCGTCTGAAAGTTGTGTTCTGTTAGCTCCTGCTTCTTTGGGAGGCTCGATTAGTTCCTTTCCTTCAATCCTGGTTCTTTGCATTTGTTTGGCGCTTGACATGGTTTTTTCTCTAGAGAATGTGGCGGCTTAAGCAGACTGTTGCGAACTATGAACGTTCAGTGACTTTATTGTGCCTAAAATAGCTCTTCCCTGCCCCCACTCCTTTCTGCTTCTGATGTAAAACCAGCTGTTGACATTACTGCAGGCTTCCTAGGCCCTCTTCCCTCTTCCAAAGCAGAAGGGTTGAAAAGAAACACTGAGCCTATGATGTTGGAGTGATTTTAAAAGATTTTTTTTAAAATCTTTTGCACTTTTATAATTATTTTTATAAATAACTCAAAGTGGCAAACATAATACTTCTTCCTCTTCCTATTTTCCTCACAACATCATCTTGACAGAGAGTGACTGGCCCAAAATCACCTACCTGGCTTTCACATCTATGGAAGAATTAGAATTCACAATTGTTGAACGGATTATCTGTATCAGAAGATGTGGACAAAAGCCATTTTAATAGTATTATTTGAGAGATAGTACCTACCAATAGCTGTTTTTGTGTCAGTCATTAAAATCAAACAGAATAACAAATTCTTCTACAAATACACCATATATGTGAAACAAGATAATTGATCCTTTCAGAATTTCTGGTTGAATTAATCTCTCAGTCCAGCACAAGTAGTTTGGAAAAGGGTGTTCTAACCTACTTCAGCAAAGTTGTCTGCAATGAGGACAAATTAGACCAGTGTTATGCTCTTGCCTGAGCTTAGAGGAAGGGTGGGGTATGAAGGTGGCAAATAAATGAATTTGTCTTGTAAGATTACTTATCAGTCCTAAAGCACACACCTCAGTGCTGAAGTAGAAGGGTGTGTGTATGAAGTAAAGAATACAGGAACTCCCCCCACCGACAAGTAGTGCATTATGTCATCTAACCAAACATTAGGCTGTTCGTTGATTCTGTTCTGGACAGAGTTTCTAAGCTTTCACCTTGTACTCAGGCTTATTAACTGGAATAAAAGGAAGGAAAGAATGACCACACAAAGACCATAAACTTATTTTTCTTTGATGGAGTTCCTACTTTACGTTGCAACAGTGGCAAGATTTATAGGACACACTCATTTCAGCTGATTTTTTTTGGGGGGGGGAGGGGTGCTCTGGGCTTTGTAATTTGAGCCTATGGATTGAGATCATACTGCTGCTAAGTCATGCATAACCTTGGTTTATTTAATAAACTAGCTCTATACCCATGCTTCACTATGAAACTATGTGATTGGGCTTAGATTTAGGGAGGAAAATAAGGGAGAAAAATCTGCCTCTGCCTACCAGCATCCATCGGTATTCATCTGGCTAGCGTCCTGTCAGTGTGTAAGAGAGTTGAAGGCAGTCTGGAAACTGAAACAGTATTTGCTGTGTAAGCAAGGAGACAGCAAAGAGTGGTGTGGCTTAGCTCAACTGTTCTGTACTAAAGCTGGTTGCTGCTGTGAAACTAAAATTGAAACTGAAACTCCTCTCCTCTACTTGTGTTTTGCAATTGAAACAGATTTCTTTTCAAGTGGGGAGGGGGAGTAGAACTCCTTACCATCAGAGTGAGTTAATAATAATATATGAATATTAATGCTCTGATGGTTATTTTGAAAAAATCCTTTGTTAGTGAGCACCTAGAAGCCAAGGGGAACATACGTGCCAAATTTCAAGTTTGTAGGCTTTGCGGTTCTGGAGATTTTGATAAGATGCGTGAATGGCATTTCACTTTTATATATATAGATTACAACCGGCTGGGTTGGTTGCAATGCTGAATCATAAACCATGGTTTACAAATCCAGTGACTGGGTTGCTATAACACACCAAGCTACAACTTTATAGTTTAACATACTGTGTGTACATGGTCATAATATCACTGAGTTTAATGAATCTTGCTTCCAGATGACTTGTGGATTGTTCCTGGAGATTCACTTATGCACCAATGTGCCTACCGTCCCTGTCCTATTGTTTCTTTTATTTTTCTTATAGGTATCCATGTATTCATAACTATGTTTATACTTATACCTATTATCTTGTAAGCAATTGACAAATCAAATCAAATCAAATAAAGATAAGATGCTTTTAGTATCTGACCGGGTGTTATCAGGGGTGGGATTTTACCAGTTTGCACCTATTCACTAGAACTGGTTGTTAACCTTCTAAGCAGTTTGGAGAACCGGTTGTTAGAAGAAATTACTGGCCTAATCCTGTAAGGAAGGCAGGAAGGAAACATTCTGGTGTTGCTTACAGAAACTGCCTCTCCGTTAACCCTTGATACATTCTTGGCAGGACTAGACTTCCTGTCTCAGGAACTTCTCTGGAGTTTTTCCCCCTCCTTTGCTGGTACTTTGCTTGTGTGGAGTGACCATTCAAAGTTACAATGGCACTGAAAAAAGTGACTTATGACTATTTTTCACACTTACGACTGTTGCAGGATCCCCACAGTCATGAGAGGCCAGGTGAGGAGATGCGTGCCTCGATGTGAGTGATATTGAGTTGGCCACACCCAGCCAATAACATGACCACCAAGCCATGCTCACCCAGTCACATGACCACCAAGCCATGCCCACCACCTAAGCCACGCCTACAGAACCGGTTGTTAAAAATTTTGAATCCCACCCCTGGGTGTTATATCTTAAAATTATGGGATGCCAGTGAACTGTGTTTATTTGTGAATGCATGGCATGATTTAGTCCAATATGTTAATGAAGATTCTCAGTCATCCAGGTAGACTTGTCTGAAAGTTGAGTCATGGCAACTGGACCTCTTGTTAGTTCAAAACATTTAGCTGGTTATCTAAATAGCTTCTTCAGTCTGAGCAAATATCCCAATTTAGTCCAATGTGTAAATCCTGTTTCTGTGTACCTTGTAGGGTTATGCCCTCAAAAAGGACCCTCATTGCCCTTTGTTAAGAGTTGATTTCAAGAACATTTTTAAAATTCTGTGAGAATTGTGTTAAGCAGTTTGCCCAAGACCACCTACACTGTTCCTAAGTAATATGAGATTTTGCCTAGTTGGTCATTAATTTCTTCATTTTGGAAGCTAGGTTGTGGGGATTTTCTGGATTAGATTTATATACCACAATCCTTCAGGAACTGATATTCTAATTTGACTGCTAATTTGATTTATACCACAGCTATGTATCTCCAGTCTAAGCCACTTCATGTTCCGTCTTTCCTTTCCAGACAGGCTACACAATAGCAATGCACACATTCGCACGTTCACCTTCAGTGAATGTGCATAGGGAAAGAAAAAAAGAATGTACATTTTTCTTCCCAATCCACCCCCTTCAGCAGTCTAACCACTTAAATAGATCAAGCATATTCCTTCAGGAGAGCCTGATTAACATCCTTTTGCTGTATCAATGGATGGCTGTGGAGACTGAATGCAAGGATCTTCTCTATCTTAGAATATTGAGCAGAGGCCTCATTTGCAGATGGGGGTGGGTGGGGTTTTCCTATATCCTCAAGCAGTTCTGACTTAATTTAATTCTCCTATCCTTCCAGCAGGCAAGGCCAATAAGTGAGAATTTCTTCTTGAATCTCATTCGCTTAGTCCTGAATCTTTAGCAAGCTATGGAAGGGCTCCTTTTAGGCAGAAGTTAATGAATGTTTCACAAGGGTTCCTCTGGCATGTACAGTGCCTGTCTTAAAGGATGAGCAGACCTACCAGCAGAAAGCAAACAGGCCACCAGCTTGTAGGGCATTCCCTCCCCCTCTGAAAATTACATTCTCTCGAAGAAGTTCCCTCCCCCGCATGTATAGCTTGGTACCCAAAGCATTTTTTGTAAACTTTCCTTCCTTTTTAAAAAATTATAAAATTATAATCACAGAGAAACTTATATAGAAGATTTTTTACCTTAAATATATAAAGTATTGAATGCAAGGATAATACAAGGATAATATCTTATTTCTTGGTTTTTATGCTTACAATATATCGAAATACATAACAAAATTTTGTCCATTATATCCACGTGACTCAATGTGCTGGGAAAAGGTTGCATAGAAGATGATTCTTCAACAGCATGAAATATAATTTTGTGATATGCAAGACAGTTCTTAGCATAATCCACAAGCTCCTGATATTTTGTAGAAGTTGGACAATGATCAATTTACATTGACGTTGAGCTTGGTAAGCTTTTAGATGGCAATTGCCATATTGATTTGCATGCCAAAAAAGAGGGAAATCTGCTAAAATTAAATAGTGCAAGCTAAATTAAACTAGATTTAATGTTGAGGTACAAATGAATAAAAGACTTGTTGACTCAATCTGCTGGTCTTCAGTTTTCAGTACTAACACTAACTTGTAGTTACACTGTGGGTTTAACTGCACCAAGAGACCATCAGACTGTAGCATTTCAGTAAGGCAGTACCTATCTACATTTATTTCAAAAGAAACAGATGTTTAACTAGGGCACAACTCCAGTGATTAGGAATAAAATCAATTTCTCAAAGAGAAATACAATTGCAATTGAACAGTTTTAGATTTAGTTTTTAGACGTTCTTGAAAGTTAAAAAAAAGTTGTGTTTTTCATTAGACAATGTGCCCAACACAACGGGTGGGTTAGCATGTGTGCACGTACAGTTCCACTTGCATCAACGGCAGGCACTCGTACTCACGCACACAGCTCCAACTGTGTGAGCAGCATGCACGGTGCACCCACTGTTTGTGCAAACGGAGCTGTGCATGCTTGCATGTGCCTGCCACTCACACAAAACCATCCCCACTCCCTTCTCTCCAGGCCATCAAGCTGGAAAGGTTGGGGACTGCTGCATTAGACTACACCATGTCGTTAAATAAATTGTATACAGGTAGTTCATCATTGTTCATCAATGATCATTGGTAATTAAAATGCTGAGGAAAATGACTTACGACCCTTGTCCAAAGTTATTCCTGATACAGCACCCCATAATCACAAAAAATCTAAACATTTGGCAATCTGCCCACCCTTAGGACTGACTACAGGGACACAGCAGTTTCCACTATCTCTCCCCCCCACCCCGATCCTGCTCCACCTTGCGCCTGCTTTCCACCCTGTTGCGTTCCATACCCTCCTCTCTATCACCCATAATGGCTTGGTCACTTACCTTTTCCTTAGATTTTCTGTCTCATGCCCTTCCTGATTGTACCTGGGAAGGAGAGCTGGCTGATCCGTACCTCAGCCTTCCTATACAATATGGAGGTTATGTGGCACCATCCTGGAAGTTGGCCAGGATTTCTTTCAAAATGGCCACAATTTTGCTCTCAAACTGGGGTCCACTTCTGGGACAGAGCCATTTGACCTCTGTGTAGAAGGCCATGTGGCAGATTGGCTGCTTACCAAAGAAGTTCTATGAAAAAGACAAGTGACTGAGCTATGACAGGAGGTGGAGATGAGGGTGTAAGATCCAGTGAGGTGGTAAGCAGATCCAAGGCCTGCAAAGACCAGTGGGGTGAGAAGTGGAGGCCCAGGTCAGTCTGCAGCACTTCCCCAGCTCACATTGGCCTGCCCAAGATTTCCAAGGCCTTCCTCACCCAGAGGCACTCCGTGCTCTGCTTAGCGACCTGCAATGTCTTTTAACCACCATAATGGGGAAAGCATAGATTGTGATCATTAAGCAAAGCAATCACATGGGTGCCTCCCTTAATAACCACCATTATTTAGAACTGTAATAGACATATTCATTTACATCTGTAAGTTGAGCACCTCCTGTAATGAGAGTCTAGAGAGAAATATGCTTTTTTGGAAATAAGCTGAACCTGCGACCTAATGTTTGCTTCCTTAGAAGTAAGTTCAATAAAAATTCTAGGAGACTGTTAGGAAGAACAGCTTCATTCTAAGAAATGTGTGTTTTAAAAAACATGATTACTTACAGTAATCTAAATAGGTAACCCTGAAGTTATTGAAAGTATTTGACCTAGATTTATGGAAATACAGATAGTCCTTGATTTACGAACATGATTGACCCCCAAAAATTTCTTGCTAAATGAGACAGTTAAGTGCACTTTCTCCCATTTTATGACCTTTATTGCCACAGTTGTTAAGTGAATTACTGCAATTGTTAAGTTAACATGGTTGTTAAGTGAATCTGGATTCCTCATTGACTTTGCTTGCCAGAATGTCATAAAAGGTGATCACATGGGCTCAGGCCATTGCAGCAGTCATAAATATGAGTCAGTTGCCTAGCATCTGAATTTTGATTACGTAACCATGGGAATGCTGCAATGGTTGTAAGTGTGAAAAATGATTGTGTCACTTTTTTCAGCGCCTTCTAACTGTCGCTAAATGAACTGTCGTTAGCGAAGACTATCTGTAGTGTTTTTTCCTTCACATTGCACAAACAAAAAATATGGAGACAATTAGAATTTGAATATTCTACATCAGTACAAAAGTGAGATATTACATATAGTACTTGTATCAAGATTATAGCTTAATCTCTGATGTGCAGACTCAGGACTCAAATTTCATAAAATCTCCTTTTTCCTGGAAATCAACAGATTGTTGCCCTGAAAAAAATCTAGAAAGAGATTTTTAGGGCTTCCGGCTTCTCAAGCATCTGGTGTTTAGTAGAATCTTTTAAAAAGCAATTTAAACAAGTTGCTTCTACACATTAACTACATGTCTTATGAAATATGGCAAAAAAGCTTTACACATTTCAGAATAATGGTTTTCACACAATTAAAATCCTATGCAATTGAAACTTCTGAAAAATAAAACTATTAATGGAGGATTCTCTTGAGAATGATGCTGTACTTATGAATGGTAGGAAAGTGGATCAACTGGTAACAGCAGGAGTGAAGCTCCATAGAATGGTATTGTTATACAATGTGCTAGCCAGTTTAGATAGTACCCATATGCTGACATGATGTGATCATACTTATATATCATTTTCAAAATAAAGTGAAATCACAAATTGTATATACGAAATCAAAGTGATTTTCCACATGCTGACTTGGTTTCATCATTGAATTGTTTGCTATGATCCTCTTTCCTGGTTGATTGTCAGATTGACTTCATTATATGCAATTAGAATTTTTATTCTGTTTTATTTGTAAAGTTTATTGATTTACAATGAATTCTATTTGCCATTTTGTTGCCTATTTGTGCACACAGGTTCTTCAGGTTTTCTTCACTGATTATTAGAATTTAACATAGCATGATAGATAAGGTAGATGGTTACAGTATCATTTATACTGGGCTTCATATAAATTATGAATATTTTAAATAGCCCCATCTAATACTATTTTCATCTGAGAATAATGTTTACCTCCTGGCTAAGATTTCATCAACTATTAATCCTACAAAATACTTATCTTTTCATCTGATGATTGTTAAGTTTATTTAGAGAGTCATTGGTGCGTAAGTCTGTCAAATAGCATATAATCTTTATACCTGATTATTTCTATCCATTTAATAAACATACAAAGAAATGCTTGACAAGATAGGACTTCTCATTGCAAAAATCATGCTAGACTGTTACCAGCAGCACATTTTCTGCAGCAAGCCTTGTCTGACTGTCCTAAGTTGGTATAAGCTTCTTACCAAAACATTGGAAGAGACTTCTAATTTAATACATTTTTAAAAGTTTAGTTTACTTTATTGTCATTGCACCTCATACAATGAAATTAAATGCCATCTTCAGTGTACATTATAATTATAAAAATAAAACGCAAACACACATCCTTCGCATTCTATACAATTGAATTGAAAACCCCTGATATTGCATTAATATTGCACTATACCAGTGGTGGCTAACCTTTTGGGGCTCCTGTGCAGAAAATTGCACTCGCATGCACTCGCAAACCAACACCTAGAAGGCAATGTGCACCCCCCATGCCCCCTGTGCATGCATGCACAACACCCTGCATGTGCTGCGCATATCTGAGTGCGATGCCCCATGAGCCACGCATCTCTGCACATGCATGTGCAATCCCCCCATGCGTCTCTGCCCATGTGCATGCAATCCCCCTGTGCACCCCCTCCGCATGCATGCCAGATACCCAACAATCAGCTTTTTTGGTAACACTTCATCATCAAAGATGGTCCATTTTAATGTAAGTATGAACATGAAATTGAATAGCTATAAAATGACACAAGTAATAACATTAAAAACCAACAGCTGTAGGGCAGGAGGCATGCATGCATCAGCATTGGGGCTCTTCTGGGTGACTTCTTGCATGCCGGCAGAAGTGTATCTTTGTAATTATTGTAACAATGTCCTTTATGAAGCTAATAATAAAGTTATATTCTTTGGATTGCATGATCGCTTACAATTTTAGAGATTAGAAATCTCTTTCCAACTTCTGGTAAGAAATACACCTAGATCCTCATAAGAGCTTGTGGAATGGGATGAACTTGCTAAAGTAGCTCAAGCATTTCATTTTAATGTAAACTTTTTTGGTAACACTTCATCATCAAAGATGGTCCATTTTAATGTAAGTATAAACATGAAATTGAATAGCTATAAAATGACACAAGTAATAACATTAAAAACCAACAAAAAATAAAACCGAAATAATGCTTGGTTTGATAACATCCCAGAAATTTACCTCTCCCTCTTGCATCCAAAATCAGAGATGGATATTTGTTAAATATCTTCCATGGTGAACTTCTTTAGGCTAGGTTCATATAATATGCTAAGCTACAATGGAGTTCTACTTTGGCTTATCATTTTTTATGATATTGCAAATGATAAGCCAATACAATGGCATATTCTTGATTAAACATATCAGAGGTAAGCAAATCACAATTGAGTACAATGTATAGATTAGATCATAGATATATACTCCATAATATTTCTCATAATATCTTCTTTTGCATTTTTGCTATATAAAGTTGTATGTCAGTGAACTGAAGACAACTCATTAACCTCAGGAAGACTTCCCAGTCAAAATACATTGAATTGCACTCCCCCACCCCACCATTCCCAGTGCACCAATATATGCTGGATTACTTTTATGTTTTTAGACATTTGCTTCTGAGTAACTGTTCTTGCATTTTGATTTGGAGTTCAATTGTTATATATTCCTGATTAGGACAAATTATTTTTTAAAAATACATTTTCATCTTTCTTTCCCTGATACTGCTATTTAATAATTCCTTAGATGTTTGGAATTCTTTCTAATCTTTGGCAGGAATAGTGGCTGTATTTGCACGATAACACTGGATCACAAAGTACATTACACTATAGTGTAATGTGCTGTTTATCAGCTTGGCTGACATGCATTAGCTCAGTGTTGCCAGAAAATCAGCTTAAACTTAGTTAAGCACAAGTGCCTTGTCCAAATGTAAAGATGAGCTGGTAACCTTGTATTTAAAAATAAGTATAATTTATTCTAGTTTGATTTTTTGTAATTTAAATTGTCTGTGTCCATAGTTGAAAATATATATGCCTCAAAAAACTCAGGACTTACTTTTAAACTCTACTATCTAATGTTTAGAAAGTTGGAAGGGAAAATAGTCAAAAGAAAAGTAATAAAATGTGTTTGGTAGAGAACCAGGGGAACAGAGTATTTCAAAAATATAGAAGTTTACAGTGAAATATATTTTTTAAAGTAAGATTTGGAAACATTAAGAGTAAATGGCTAATTTTAAAGTCACAATTGGGTGATTAAGCTCACTCGAATTGCAGAATCTATAGTTGCAATGAAAAACCAAATGTAGGAGCTTAAATGTGCTTAAATAACTGGCAAAGCTTTGTATTTCAAGTCTGAGGTTCCTTAGTGCTTTCAGTGAGCTTAGGGCTGAAATTATGTTGAACTAGGGATTGTTAAGATTTGGAAACACATTAAAACAGCAAAACAAAAGACTGAGAGGAGTTATAAGGTCTGGCTCGGCATCCTTCAAGTTCAGAAATCGTCAGAGCAGGAAGTGACTGTCTCCATCTCCTCTTTCAGTCGCGAGATGTGGTTCCTGTGATCTTGATCTCGTTTTCCTCTGGCACAGTGCATTGAGTGGCTGCAGGTTCCACTTGGTCTTACCCAAGAACCTGCATCCCTTCCTGCCAGTTCCTTCCTAATAATTTCTGGATACACAGTGGACGTGCTCTTAAAGGAACAAAACATTGCTTGGTCAATCTTGCTGGCTTTGCTTTGAGTGCTATATAGGAGTAGCTCGAAAATAAGGGGGAAAAAATCTTCCTCTTGCCTACCAGAATCCATCAGTATTTACCTGGCTAGCATCCTGTCAGTGTGAGAGAGAGTTGAAGGCTGTGTGAGCAAGGAGACAACAAGGAGCCTGGGTGTGGCTTAGCTCAAGTGTTCTGTACTAAAGCTGCTAGGTGCTGTGAAACTAAAACTGACACTCCTCTGCTTGTGTTTTGCATTTAGAACAGATTTCTTTTCAGGTGGGGAGGGGGAGTAGAACTCCTTAGCATCAGAGCGTGTTAATAATAATATACAAATATTAATGCTCTGATGGTTATTTTGAAAAATCCTTTCTTAGTGAGCACCCAGAAGCCAAGAGGAACATACGTGCCAAATTTCAAGCTCGTAGCTTTACGGTTCTGGAGATTTTGTGATGATGCGTGAGTGGTATTTTGCTTTTATATATATAGATTGAATCATGTTTGGGTCAATGCCACTTGTATTGTGGGCAAAAGCAGATGACCAATTCATTCAGTTAATCTAATGATGGGGGATTGATCTGAGTGGAGCAAATTGTATGTATTTCTCATAGATCCTATGCCTTTCTGATTCCAGATGTTATACAATGTTGACTACCCCAACCTAGGAGTATCTGATTGTAATATTGATAAGTACTGTGCTTAAAGAGGCTTCTTATAAGGAAGCATAGCTGGGGATTGCTTTAAGAGACAGCTTCTTTTCAAATGACCAAAATTATGAAGGAGCTGGGTCTGATTTGAAATACTGGTTTAGTCATTCAGAGAAGCAAGAACCTCAAGAAATTCTGCCTAGTGCAGCTATTTCAAGGTTGTTTTTTTTAAAAAAATATTTTAGCAAGAATATATTCCCAATCAGATTTGGTTCTTTTTTAATCAGGCAATATACCTTTTTATATACAGATTGTTGATAACTTGGAGAGTGGGAGACTCATGGGGGCAGGTATAAACTTGTGAGCTCAGGTTTCCTACTGAGCTCCAAAGGGAAAAAGTGAGCATTTGATTGAAGCTACACTTAGTTCTTGGTGGTGGTGGTGGGCAACAACCCAGAAATACACGAATACTCTGTCTGCCTGCCTGCCTGCCTGTCCCTCCTTCCATCCCCTCCTTTCTCTTTCTCTAAATTCTTTGTGCTCAAAGAGGTTTGCAAGGCATTAATTGCTATTCCATCTTAAAAGAATGTGTTGTGGTCTTTGCTGACTTAGCAAAAGTTGGGTTTTTTTTTATTACTCACATAAAACCTCCATAGTAGAGGTATTTGCCAGCTTGGTTGAGACAATGGTTATGACTTTATGCCACAGGAGGCTCAATTGCTTGAATACTTGGACTCTCTTACTGGAGAATTTGGCTAGAAATTTGAGATAAATGCAGCCTGTTAGTTAGAAAGCCTACAGGTGGGAATTAGAAACTATTTTATTTTTCCTGTTAATTGGATTAGAGATGCTTGCCTCAAGTCATCCAATGCCATTTCAAATGGCTAGCCACATGATTTTTGTGTGTATTTGCCTGGAAGTAAGTTATCTTGAACACACCAGTTTGACCCCTTGGGAAGTGAGACATTGCTGACACTAGGATATATAGCAGAATTTTTGATTGCTTTGAAGAAGGTCCCCTAAGTTTGTATAGGTATTGATAAGTGTGACATTATGGGCACATCAATAGCCTGTGTATAGTTACTCAAAAATAAATCTAACTTCTAGATAAATATAGTAGCATTCTGTCTTTTCTGCTATACCAGTTACATGGAAACAACTAGAGTAGTCTTATTCAACCTGATGTACTCTAGATATGTAGGGCATCCATTCTCATAACCAGCAACAGGGATTATGGCAGTTAGAGTACACTTTAGTTGGAAGGGTCACCAAGGTTGAGGAAGATTGATGAATTATTTCTAAGGTACTTTTTGATTATAATCCTATATTACACAGTAGTATTTAACTTAGAAATCATTTTATGTACATGTAGCTCAGTACAACTTTATTCATGTATAAAATTTAGTCATTTTTTTTTGCTTCCATGTGTGGCTTCCCTTATCATATTGCTGATAGGCTTTTTAAAGAACACATGAATATAAACAAAATCCTAGAAGGGCTACTTACAGTTTTGGTATGTTCTTCTGGAGCTGCCAATGCAAATGCACAACAATTAACCCTTTTCTTATAAATAACTAAATTTGCATACTGAAGTTACACAATGTGGATTTAGGGCCAGAAATTAAGTTTTGTAGCTGTTGGTGCCTCTTGAAAGGTACTCTTTGAGACTTGGCTTCTTAGCTCTAGCACCTGGCTTCTCTTCTAGTCCAGATGTATTACAGTCAACTTAAAGACAGATTTTTAAAATGGCCTAATGAAAAAGACCATTTTCTCAAGGAAAATGTCAGCACTGAATCTGCAAATGCTGCATGGAGCAGTTTTGCATACAAAAGGCAGACTTAGCTGAACTGATACTTGTGTCCAACAGCATCTATGTAGTGCTCCCTTCTGTACTTTCCGTGTCTGGCAAATGAATTTTATTTTTCCGTGTACCAAAAAAAGGAGTGGGAATAAATTTTACAGTTAAAATCCATCCTGCTTAGAACATCCTTGTGAGATGGAATGCTCCTGGTTTGATCCAGGCCACTATGGCCATCCTCCATGGATATAAGAAATCTTATGTCGTCTGTTGCTATAGTCCCAATCATAGAGCTAGAAGGGACCTTAGAAGTCTTCTAGTCCAACCCACTACCCAAGGAAGGAGCCGAGACAAGGGACTGACCAATCTTTGCTTGCAAATCTGCAACAATGGAGCACCCACAACTCTGGGAAGCCATCTGTTCCATTCATTAATTGCTGTCACCTTCGGGAAATTTCTCCTTAATTTCAGATAGAATTTCTCTTTAACAAGTTTACATCTCGTGCTTCTTGTTCTGCCTTCAGGTGCTTTGTTTGGAGAATAAATCAACCCTTTCTTCTCTATGATTGCCCCTCAAATACTGGAAGAGAGCTATTGTGTCACCTCTAATCTTCCTCTTCATTAGCCTAGAATGTAGATGCACTTAGTTACCTTAACCATTCATCATAGCTCTTCTCTGTACTTTCCAGGATCTTTTTTGTATTGTGGTGACCAGAACTGGGCACAGTATTCCAAGCTTGGCTCCAGAAGTGCAGTATAGAATAGTGCTATCACTTCTCTGACCTACTATCCTCTGTTGATGCAAAGACTATATTGGTTTTTTTTTCTTTTGTACTGCATCATGCTAAGCTAGTTCATACTGGTACTTAAAATGTGGCCCAGTAGGAGACCTAGGTCTTATGGTTAGGTTACTATTGTTGAACTAGGTATATCAGTTGGTAGATTAGTATAAAGCTAGCAGTAATAATCATGAGCCTGGGACTAGCTTAGATTTAGTGGAGAAAAGGCTCCAGTGAACTCTTTCAAGTATACACTACATGAGATTTCACACTTAAGAATTTAGAGGAAGTATACTTAGGCAAACTTAGCAACAAGAATGGAGCACAGCCTGTAGAATTCCCAGCCAGCACAACCAAGGCCACTAAGGCTCATTAACCCAGCCCCTTTGTTTAGCAAGGTGGAGCTACCTTGTTTCAGGCAGAATTCTGAGTGAACGACTCTTCCCCTTTGCTCCGTATTCAGGCTATGCTCACTCTTCCGTGCTAGGCCATAACCCGTGGTTTACGAAGCAAAAGCAGGATTTTTGCAACTCGCTAACTCCAGCTCACCACCTTTAAGTGGGAAAACGTCCTGTGACATCAACAGTTCCCTCCGTCTAAAGAGAACGGAAAGTTCTTTCGAAAATGAATTTGTCCACAGAGGGCGGCCTCTTTTCTCAGCTCTGGCCCACCGGCTTTATGCGGAGTCCGGCAAACGACTGAGCTGGAAGATCGCCGAATTGGCGCATGATCTCCACAGTGGGAGGCCTTGGCGAAGATTTCCTCATCCCTCCTTCATGCGCAGCTAGGACCCGGGCCCGCCAGCGGTAAAAGCCCTTCTCGTCCTGGCAGCTTTCTTGAACCCTTCGGGAGTCTCAGCTCTGTCTTATCGCCTGGGTAAACGGAGGGGGCCTTGAGGACCAGTAGCAGCGGCCAAGCGGGAAGTGGTTGTGCAGCGCAGCTCTCCTTCCTTGCTTCATTCTCTCCTCCGCCCAGGTTGCCGCTCGCAACCGCCACTAGCGGTGAAACGTCTCATCCGGCACAAAAAGCCTATGGCTTCTTGGGGCCCCGAGGTCGGAGTACGACCTTGTCAGTGTGTCTGGCTGAGACTGAACCCAGGAGAGACGAGGCTAACACAGCTGGGCGTGACGGGGACGGGCTGGATGGCAGACCTGCCCGGGCTTTTCCGGGAGGAAAGGTCCTAGCGCGGGCGGAGCGAGTGGGCGGACGGTCGCCTTCTGCGTGGAAGGAAAGCTTTTAATTTTTTTATTTAAAAAAAGCGCTCCTAGATTGACAGGGAAGGTTCATGGAATGATGGATCAGCTGACACAAACAGCTCCTTAGGTTTTCGGGCGAGAAACGAAAAGGGGGCTCCTTGTTTTGAGTAAACCAGCTGCAAAGGAGATGCTAAAGCGACCGAGGCAGACACAATGCTGCTGTTGTTGGCTTGATCTCTAACTGGGGATTGTTAGTCTGGATTTAACTATGTGCTATGGGGAGGCGGGCGAAAGAAGGGGGGGCGCGAAGGCTGTTTACAACTAGTGCAAATAATGTGACAGCTGTTGGGAGCGCGAGCAGCCAGCGCCTCTTCGGCTTTTACACAAAGCTCTCACTATGGCGAGAGGGAGGAGGGAGAGAGGAAGCTAAATGGGGGGTGGCGGCAGGGGACGACAGCTTCGTTCCGGTTCTTGCAGAGAGCATACCCGACAAAGGCGGCGTCCTCTTCCTGCTTCTTTAGGGCAGGCTCAACAGATTTGAAAGGTTCCTTGGAAGTCTTGGTGGGATGTTTTTTTCTTCTTTTTATCCGGGGATGGGGGAAGGGAGAAAAAAACCATCTCCCTTCTTTGCCTGAGAAACTTGCAGAATAGGTTGAGAAGAAAATGCACAGGAATTCTGTGAACCTTACTCCCCAGTTACCTGTGTTTTAGGACAGACTATTTAAATTATTGGGAAATGTCTTCTTACATTGTATTATTTTAAATTTTTGTCTGCAAGTTATTGGGCACCTACATGTTGCTTAATTTTACAAAAATCTACATATTAACATGTTTTAGTTTAACTGAAGATTGATTCACACATGCATATACATCCTAGCTTATATCATCACTGGGGAATATTAATTTAATGTGTAAACTGATTCCACTGAGAGGTTTTGTGAGTCCTATATTCTCGGAGTTCTTTTTGACTGTAGTGCTGGAATTGTTTGATCTTACAATTAAACATAAGACATAAAGAGTTCTTGGGCAAACTAATGGGATTTTGTTGCTTGAGAGATTATTATCACCCACAGTAACCCCAGTTGAAAGTTGTTCTTGCCCATTGGAGAGTTAAGAATGTGGGCTAGTTCCTGACTGGAATCAAAACACAACTTAACTAGCCCCCTTTGGGATTATTCTTTATCCTGTATAACCTGTATAAATGCTTGAACTAGAATCTGTAAGATCTTATTTTTTCACTTTACAAATAATTCATAATAAAATTATATCCAATTAATAAAATTTGCTTTTTATGTAACTCAGTTTCAATTTTTAAGATTTCTAAAACTGTCTAGTGACTTTTCAATAATATAAAACCTAAGTCATACATGAGATTACATGATACTTACATATAATATGTAAGACAACAAAACAATCTGAAAATATTAAAAGGAAAACTTGAGAAAATAAGAGTCTCTGGCCCTTAGTGGATGCCAGAGATTAAAAATGCCAGGGGAATATTACCCATCTTAAAATACACCATGGCTGAGGAGGCAAACGTATCTTAAGGGCTTGTTCCCATATACAAAGTCTATGATGAAAGTTATGGATTAGGGATCTATTCCCCAAATTGCTGAACTTCAGTGTGAATGGGCCAATGGGAAACATGGAAGTTGATGTCCACGGTCATCCAGAGATCCACAAGCTTTTATGCAAAATACTTTGCATACTGTTTTTCACAACTCCATTAAATACATTTGATCAGAAAAAGTGTAAATGTCTGCCTACCTTCATTCAAGAGGTAGGTAGATGGGTATTTTCTCTGCAAATTGGCTGGAGAAAAAAAAACTTTTCTCTTCTGTTCTAGTCCCTATAAGCAGGATTCAGTCCTGGAAATCCTGGATCGCCAGTTTCTTTATTTAGCAGCAGATGCCAGAGCAACTAGCTCTTACTAATTCACATATCAGGGAATTAATTGCCACATCAAATGAAGTATCTTGTATAAATAACAACAAAGAACATTAAAAAAATCTCATCTGACTCTGCTTAAATGGGTGTATTAAGGGAGAAATTGATGTATGAAAACCAGCTAAAAGTAAATTTCTATATTCTTGCAGGATTAAGGGTTTTTTTTATTCCAGGCCAAGAGCCTGTTATAAACCAGCTCCAACTTCAAACATATCCTTAAGTTAAACATAAATGGCCTTTACTTGAAAGTAGAACACCAAGAGTAAAACTCAACCAAGAGGCCTGGGTCTAAGGCAATGATTCTATTGAATAAATTCTTAAGTATTTAGTCTGATTGTGGAGGGTGATTGGGAAGTCCACATTTAAGCATCACTTTTGTTCATAGTGGGATGAAACTTCCTCAGACAATCAAAATTGCCTAACTTTCATGGAAGAAAATTACTGTATTAAGCCTTACAAAAATGAAGGAACCAAGAAATCAATGCATAATGTTTGTGTGTATGTACAAGATAAGAATTCCAAACAGAAATACATGAGTGCACAATAAGGATAGAACATTTTTGCAGTATTTATCTAATTATCTTGCATGGTTTTTAAATATTAAATTATGAAGTTCTGAAATAAAATAGGTTGCTATTCTCACTATTTTATGCTACAATAGAACCAGTTTCACAATAGCATTCATAATGTGCTACTAAAAACACTTTGGTGTACAATTATTCATTTTTATTAATATAAATATATAAAGGGTAAGACTTCATTTTGTAAAGTTCACATGATTTCCTCCAATGTAACCTATTTGTAATTTTTTTTACGAAAAATTGTTGAAGTAAAAATAGTAGAGATTTTGATAAAACTCTTATTCCCAGTAAGATTTGCTAGTTTCCTCCAAACTTTTTACAACATGTTTATTTGATAATTATTTTCAATCATTTTAGTAAGAGAAAAATGCTGTTGGTAATTTGTTATAAACCAGATTCAAACTTAGCTACATTTACAAGGGAGAATGTTTTGCTAAATTCAGTAAAGTAAATATGCAGAGGATCGGTTTGCACTATACTCCAAATTAAAGCATAGACTTGGTCCTGCCTGGATGAATTGAGAACCTAACTATTGTTTTTAGAGCAAGACTGAAGCAGAAAAAGAAAATTAACTCACAGCTTGCATTTTACTCTGGTGCCAGCTTTGGAACTAATAGCCTTGGAATCATGTGAAAACTAGCAAACCATTTACCACATGCATTCCTTCATCTTATCAGTTTTCATTATTTGTGCCTTTTCTGTCTGATCTAAGGTTTACCAGGTGATTTGATCAACATTTTAGGCTTTTCTATAATATTTTAAAGGGCCTGCACAAAGTAGCTAAATGACAGTGCATTACAATTACACCTGGCTTTCTTTCTCTGGACTTGGAAGCTAAGAGGATTGGGCCTGACTACTACCTGGATGGGAGATTAGCAGGCAGTTCCACTGTTGGAGTAAGACTGAGGGGTCCCAAATCATACTAGAAGAAGGCAATTGTATGCCGCTTCTATGCTTTTGCCAGGAATACCACACACATTTGTCACAAAGCCACCAGGAGTCCAGATTGACCCAAAGAAGACTTTTTTATTTTAGAATAGGGCCTTAAAATCTGGCCATGCCAGTAAACCTCACTTCTTTCTGTCTTGATAAAATATGAAGTAAAACCTTATCTGAGAAATGGTTTTGTAAGGATGACAATGATGTGAAGTATAAATCTGAAAAAGATTTTGACTGAAATACAATTTGATGCCCAACAATATAATTGTATGTCTTTTTTGAGCCCACTAACTTACTCCTCCATAATATATAACTATTGTAGAAATGCAATTCTTCAAATCTATCCTGCCTATATTAAACTTTGATTAACATTCTGTATCATTACATATATTCTTTTCAGAATCAATACTATATTTCACATAAGTATATGCTTAAGAAAAATGTAAAAGTATTCCATTTTGCTTTATTCCAAGCTACACTTTGCTTTGACTCAGTAAGACTGAAGTTTGTTGTCTAGAATGACCCTTTGATTGCACATGAACAAAAAACTCTTAGCTTTGGTCCAATGGCAGCTGAGCAAATTGGAATAGTTTCATTCCTTTTTGTAATTGGAATTAATTAGGTCCCATTTGGGAACCTCTCTCAATGCAGATCTATTCCTTGCTTATATGTAGTGAAAAAAAATATTTAGTTGCAGGCATAATATTTTTATGGAGACAGTAAAACTGAATCAGGTTGAGAGCAGGATGGATAGGGGTGGTTATGGTATTCAAGTTAAAAAGTGGTTGAAAAAGCTGTTTGTTAACCTGAATAAGGAGAGGCTTGATGTACAGTAGTCTTTAAACATTTGTTACACAAATATTAGTTGTTCTTCTGATGTTCTAGAGGATAAAATTGTATAAATAAGGATCTTTTAGGGAAGCAAATTTTGATTAAATGTTGGAGGAACTATTAACGGTGAGAGGTATTTGGCAGTAAGTAAAAACTCTCTCATGGTAGTGGGTTCTGTTTCACTGGAGGTGAAATACTGAATAAAGCTGAATTTGTTTATGATGTCATAGTAGTATGTCTGCAGCCAGTAAGGCTAAATTCTATTAGAAGTAGGTGTCTTGGCATATTGTAGAAGTTTTAGATCTATAGCTTTCAAAACCATGGTCCTATAACAAATTCATAGGTTATACAATTATCTCAACTGGAAGAGATATCACACTACAAGTGAATGCATATCTTTAGATCAGAGGTGTGAAACTCACATCATCAAGGCATGTCATGACATATCCGGACTTTCCCCCCCTTTGCTAAACCAGGCGTGGGTGTGGCCATGACACATCCGGCCCATGGGCCGGAATTTTGACAGCCCTACTTTAGACAGTATGCGGTACTTCTTGCCTTGGTGCTTGAAGAGGAAGTACTATTTCTTCCAGCATTAAAATCCAAGAACTCTTGCCATATGTATTACTTGGGACCTTACTTTGGAAGCCTTGTGCACGTGCATTTACTTGCCTTATTTCTCTTATGTCTGAAACCATAGTATGGGGAGAGGGAAGAATTTTTTGTGATGTTCATGACATTGAAATCTCTCTTATATAAATGAGAGACTTTATAACAATATTTAAATAAAAGATGCTACCTTTGTATATATGGCAATGACTTGTAAGGGGCCACAATGTCAAAAGTAACTGAATGTGATTAAAAGGAAACTCATATTTCACTGAACCTCTATTCTGGCTTCCCTAGGTGGCTCTGCATTTGAATTACAGATGTGGGAAATGCAAAAATGATGGAGATTTGAATTAACAGGAAACCTGTTTTTAACTGAGTTAATTGCTCTTAAAGAGCTTGAAATTAACGGAATAGGCTTTGGGGCTGCACACCTAATAGTGCCTCTGCAGGAAATAAACTTCACTGAAATCAAGGAAGCTTACTTCTGAAAAGCACACGTGGGACCAAAAAGATAAATCATATGAATAATAGCATTTTATTTTGGCTTGTAGAATCAGTCTTTTCAAACAAATTTCATTTGGCTTGCAATTTGAATCTTTTATTGGGCAAGAGTTGTTAATTGTTTAAGTGGGACTCACATTTGTACATAGAATTTATAACTGTCATAGCTTATGTGTTAGCCTCTGGCTTCCTTGCAAAAAGCGTTTTTGGTAGAAGATCCCTCCAGCAGTTCAGAGCAATAAATTGGATTTTAAAATGAGGTCTGCCATTTTTTTTAGGAATATTGTGACACTACCTTTGTCTTGGAGCAAAGGTGCAAGATAAGCATAACTGGCTCACCAAAATATTGGCAAATCTTGTC